>NC_141049.1:43563862-43566362 GCF_041138505.1 Cibotium barometz
TGAATCTGAAGGTCAAACTCCTGTAGGAGCTCCGCCCACCGAGCTTTCCGACCTTTCAACTCGTTTTGACTCGAAAGCCATGTCAGGCTTTCGTGATCCGTATGTACTTCAAAAGTGGCACCATATAAATAGTGTCTCCACTTTTTAAGTGCATGTACGATGGCCAGTAACTCCCGCTCGTAAGCCGAGTAGTTACGCTGAGCCCTATCTAATTTTTGCTCTCAAATGCAACAGGGCGTCCCCTTTGCAAAAGCACGGCTCCAATGGCCTCACCACTAACGTCTGTCTCCAAGACAAACGGCTCAGTAGGGTCAACTATAGTCAAAACAGGTGCAGCTATTATGGCTACCTTAAGTTTTTCGAAGCTTCTTTTGTTGGTCTCCCTTCCAACATATATTCTTTGTTTTTGTGCGCAATTGATCCGTTAACGGGACTGCGATCTTCGCGTAGTCCTTTACATACTGTGCTTGCAACGATTTTCCTTTTGTGCTTGCAAGTACTGCTCCTTTTTGTGGGTTTCAGAACTTCGTTTTTTCTTGAAGGGTCTTGGTTTTTTAGACCAACGACCCCCTGACTCCCCTCCGTCCTCTCCCTTGATTTTTCACTATGGAAATCCTTTCTTTTAAACCCCGACCCCTTTTTTTTCTTTATCCACTAATCTCCCTGTGCAACTATCTCGCGCACCACGACACTTGATGTCATCATAGATTTCCGCATACTTGATGGCCTGACAGAGGTCCTTAGGTTGCAAGGGCTCTACATACTCAAGATAATCATTTGTTAGGCCTCGTTTGAAGCCCCTCAATGTTTGGAATGCATCGATTCCCTTCAACTTGAGTATGAGCTCTCTGTAGTCAGTACTGGGTGAGGGTTTTGTGTTCTATCGAACACTTGTCCCACGCATCCCAACTTCTCTCTTCTTCATTGCCTAGCAAAAACTCCTTTCGAAACATTGTTTCGAAAGCTGCCCAAGTGGTAGGGCGAGTGGTGAGACTCATCCACCACTTGTATGCCTTGCCAAACAATAAGAAACTAGCCTCTACGGGCTGCACATGACTAGGCTACTTACGCAGCTCATAAATGTCCGACCATTTTGCTAAGAACATATTAACAGAATCCTTGTTACGCTCTCGTTCCTCACCGCCAAAACTAGGCAACTTAAAATCTTTAAGTAACGCCAAGGCTGCCTCTACGGGCGACCTCGTAGGCACTGCGGCCTGTCCTCCCGGGACCACGGGTGAGGCTGCGCTCATGCGTGTCGCAGGCGGGCATCTATCACGAGGAAGAGGAGAAGATGTCAAAATAGCGGACAACACGTCTAGGCGTGTGGAGATGCCCTGCAGCATCGTGACAACATCATCCTGGACCCTCTGTAAGGTCGTCAATTGCGTGTTAACATATCTAAACATCCCACTAGAGCGCTCCGTCTCCTTGAGGATGTCGGCAGGGTCAGTAAGGTACTGGTCAAAGTCGTGGTCTGCCAAGAGGTCATCGTGCCCCTCGGCGACGTCAATGTCCATATAATCCAGCTCATCGACCGGAGCGGGGTCAGCCAGGTCAGCGTCCTCCACGGGCATGCCAAGGTCAAGGGCAGGGTCATGAGACGTGGAAGGCGCCTGCGGGTCACGAGACGTGCCCGGAGAGCGCCCCTCCTTACGGGAGATGGTCTGGCGTCTACGGCCAGCCGACTCGGTCGGGGTAAGGCCCGCGACCGAAGAGAGAAGTCCTGAAAACCTACCGGACTAGTGGGTGGGGACACACTGGGACGGGCAGACATTTTTATTTACTTGCAATGTAAACAATGCAATAAACTAGAACCACAAAGGTCGACGGCACGAGCAAGTAGTAAACTGAAAAACAAACACACTTGAAAAAACAAGGTAAGAACGTGTTTGTACAAGTTCAGTTACTCGACACTACGTTCGAGGAGACGGCTTTTGAATGCAAACAATTTACAAGGCACAATGGCCTTCGACCATATGCTCTAGGCACTACGGCCTAGGAATTTCCAGTCGCTATACGGCCGTATGTTTTCTCCTCTAGGTGCACACGTGCAGTGCACACGTGCTGGATGAAATTTCCTCTAGGCGCTACGGCCATAGAAGTGTTCACTAGGCACAACGGCCAGAGCACAGCCGTAGAGGAGGCGTTACAAGGTGGTTCTACAAAGAAGCCCACCAATCAAACATCTCCATCTACCAACCAATCCTAGAGATCCTCTTCCACCAAGGAGACTATCTTCATTGGCATTGAGGAACTTCCCGCGGACTCACCTGTTCCTGCCACCTCATGGCTTACATACTGAGTGGTTAACAGTGGGTGCACTACTCACATGACTCATGAGACAGTCCATTCTGCATGATATTTGGCCTAGATCTTTGAAGGTGTCCATTGGCGATGCTTCCAACCTTGAGACCTCTTGTGTGGGTAACGTGCTACTTAACTCTTCTCTTGGCTAGCCTTCTACCATCGGAGATCTGCTTTATATTCCCACTCTCTC
>NC_141049.1:43573862-43599409 GCF_041138505.1 Cibotium barometz
TACAGATGGGATGGCAACTCAAACATTCTTGGCTACAAGTTATAATACTCTTAGGTAGGCACATGGATAAGGGCTACAAAAATTGATACGTCTGTGTCATACTTCTAGGGTCTCTTTGTTGAGAACAAAGACTAAAAAATGTTGTGGACTCATAAGGTCTCTTTGTGGACTTGCATTACTACGTTGCCTCCTACAAAGGTACATATAGTGTAGGCTTATAGTTATTTTTATGGATATGCACTTTAAGTAAGAACTATGGTTGCATTTCAATAGGATACAGATGGGATGACAACTCATATGTTCTTGGCTACAAGTTATAACACTCTTAGGTAGGCACATGGATAAGGGCTACAAAGATTGATACGTTTGTGTCTACTCCTAGGGTCTCTTTATTGAGAACAAAGACTAAAGAATGTTGTGGACTTGGTTAAGAAAACTACATATTATCTTACTCATTGGTTTCGTTATTTTAAGTGCTGAAATAGAAACTACCAACGTTATGTCCTCTATGTATTGGCATTTGTAATAAACTCTCTCTCTTTTCAAAAAACTCAAATGCATGTGGTCGCCCATACATCTACATAGCATCCCAATCGGCATATCTTCGAAAACTCTAGCTACATGGTTTGTAAACTACCAATGTTATGCCCTCTATGTATTGGCATTTGTAATAAACTGTCTCTTTTTGACAAAACTCAAATGATGTGGTTGCCCATACATATACACAACATCCCTGTTGGCATATGACTTGCCACTTAAGTTGTCAGAGAATTGTACCAATCACAATATGCCCTTTGATTTGCATCGGTAGGCTCGAAAGCGATTGATGTCGAGCCTACCGATGTATTGAATGTAAACCCACCCTCCCCTCCCCTCCCCTCCCTTGAGTGCCCTTTTCTCATTGGTACATTGAAACATACATACACACATGTTCTTTGTGTGTGTGTAAAATGCATGCACACGTGCACAGGTGTGCATGTGCAAACACGCGCATACGCATGCACATGTGGCAGTACAACTTGACCCACCTATGATTACCTTTGATTTTCAAAGTTACAAGCATCTGGGCACACACTGACCCACCTATTACATCCGGGCACACACTGACCCACCTATTACATGTGTGAACGTGGCAACAGAAGCACTGTCTATTTGCTGTCATGTGCAATTATCTTTTTCTGTATGATGCGGTCTTGCCGGGGAGAGACATCACAACAGCCATCGCATCACAGAAAAGCGTAACCTCTAGCCACAGGAGTTTTGTGTATGTTTTGAGATTCGATCGCGATCACATTCTGAACAAAAGCTTGTTTTCAACATGAGGGTTTCGGAAAATTAGGGCGTCAGGGATTCAGGTTTCCTTTGTTGCAGTGGTGAATAAAGGCTTGCCTTCTTTCGACGCCAGGGATCGCTTTATCTGCTTCAACATCAGGATACGCAGGATCGATTTTGTCCTAATCCTCACATGCTAACCCTAGCCTTACATACTGTCATCAACATGCTTTCCACTCCGCACATTTGAGCAATTCTATGGTAGCTTGAGAGGAGATCGGTCTTCATGCAGTAGCAAGAGCATGGCTTCAGCATTCTCTTCATGGGAGATGGATCCCTTCTTTGCAGCAGCAGAAGACGTCCAACATTCAGCTGACAGGTACGAACTTCCTTCCTTGGGTCTTTATATAAGGGTTTCATGCCATGCGATGCTCTAATGTTTCCCTTTCCATGTGATGCACTGGTCTTATGGTGTAATGTACTCATGGCATCTCTTCGGAGAAGGTTCAATACATGTAATTATTTTGGGCTAGATGGGTTAAGGGAGGTGTAAGCCTCTCAAAAGAAAACGCGCGTCGCACGCGCACAATGTTCGTGATACATAGCTTCTGGTTGCCATAGCCACTCCCGCCACGGATCAGAAGTTCTTGTGTATCCTTAGGGGTGCATTTGGCCCACTTGAAAAAATATTATAACTAGAGAGTCTGATATAGATTGACAAAGTCAACTCTCCTTAGTTTATCCATCAGTCTTGACTCTTATCTGGTAAAGGTTTTGCTTCATATAGAGCAGCCTCTGCCATCAGTTCACTTTTCCTTAATAAAGGGTTTTGCTTATTTCATACATTCGTAAAAAAGTAAAGAAACAAACTGAATGCCACACCCTTCCAAATATCTTCCAATGAAGGCATTGGTCCACTTGTCCATCAAGTAGGTTGCTCGGCCAATTGGAGTGAATACCTTGCATAGCTATTAGAAGAACCATGTGATCGAGACAAGTGTTGGAAGAAGCCCACACAGCCAAGCATTAGATCTAGCACGATGGAGCTTGAGGAGCCAACTGAGATGTTGATGCCACTAGTAAGGCCTTCAATATGGGTTGTCAAGTAGGTTCAGCAACATAATTGGCAGTAGAATGGCTGGCTGTTGGGGTTACCAGGCAGATGGGCCAACAGTCTTATCAAACAGGTTCAGCAACATAATTGGCAGCAAAATGGCTGGGTTGGGGTTGGGCGGCAGGAGCACTTGCGAGTTTCTATAATTCACCTTTTCATTTTGTTGTTTGATCTTTTTTCCCTATACAATTGCTTTGCCACCGGTAAGCCTTTGTTTTTTATGAAATATAATCTGCCCAGGTTGTAGTACCTTTTTGAGCTAATCCACTTATGGTGGATCTTCTGAAAGAGGATCCGTAGGTTTGGGTCCCACATACTTCTTCAAGTGGCACGGCTGAATTTTCTTTCTTGTTTTGATGAGGCAGACGAGACTCAATTTTATGCCCATATTGTCAAACAACGTACTCTAACAGAGGCTCGTTGTCCTCAGGCCTTTATCTCCTACAATAGATGTGGGCATTTGAAGATGTGTGCTAAGAAAATTTATATTTTATTGGTCTTCCTCACATGAATAAAATGTGCTTGCTTGCTATACCTTTCAACAACATTTCATTTGGATTTTTTGTGGGCAAATCTATTGTGAAACTTATTGCAATACTCTCCGATGATTGGTTTGGGATTGGCAAGGGCTGAAGTAAATCAAGTGTTTTATGCCTATTAAACTTGACCTTTTGGGGCATATCACTCAACTTCGAACATAAGTTTCTATATTCTTTTGCATTCTAGGCCAATAGAAATATCTCTCAATGTACATGCATAGTAACAAGAAATATATAATGTCTTGCATATGGTGGGGCATGACATTCATCCATGACTTTTGGGCAAAGATTCTTAAGCACACATAACTAGTTTTGCATCATAAGGTATCTCTCTGCAAGATGGTTGTGCTGTCCCATCTTGTATGGCAGCCACATGCATGCAAAATCTTCATCCAAACAATACGAACTTTGCATCTCAGAGAGGTCTTCATGACAAGCAATAGAAATTGCAGCCACATGAGGTATTGTGCTTGATTGCTTTTGCAGAGAGTGACTGGGCTGATGCTATGACACACGAGTGTCTACCTGTGGAAATTGTTTTCTTCTTGGTGGTTCAGGCATTTCATGGCTCAGCAAGAAGCAGCTAGCCTACAATGGCCACTCTTAGCTGTCAAGCTGAATACAAGGAAGCCTTTAGAGCTACTGAGGAATGTGTCTAGCTACTACGTCTATTAGCTGATCTTGGTGTTAGACAACCGATGTGCACAGAGTGTATCTACTGTGTGTAGCACGCACACAAGACTAGCTTTGAGGCTTGGGGTAGCTTGGAGCTAGGCAGGCTAATTGGCAAGCTGGGCTAGGGATGGACTGACGGGTGGGCGTCCAATTGTGGATGCCCGGTGACCAGCCAAGAGCCTATAAAAGGGTGGCTAAGGTCAGTTAGTTGGTCAGAGTCTCGCGAGTCTTTGCGAGAGCTCTGCGGTCAGGAGCTTGGATCTAGTGCAGACGTGCACCTGCTTCATATGCAGCCGAGGCCGGTAGCAATCTCGAGGTCCGCGAGGGTAGCTTCGTGGCAGTATGGGATGTCACGGGGTAGAGATTTGTCTTGCTAATTAGCTCAGCTCGTGGCTCGGTGGGGACAACCAAGACTTGTGGGTTTTGCCCACGGCTGTCAGGGTTGGGTGGTGAGAGAGGCCTGCACGTTGTTTGGCTTTGTTTTGCAGGTTTTGAGTCGTGTTTCAGGATTGCTCTACGAGGAGATCCTTGGGGATTTGAAAGTGGTATCAGAGCATGCCTTGAAGAGCGTGCAAGTTGGTAGGTAGAGAAGAAAGAGGTCAAAGAAAGAGTAATGAGTTTGAGATGATTGCTATTTTTTTCATGAACACTATTGCTTTTTTTTTCAATTCAGCGTAGGATTTTTGTTTGCATCGTTGGAACCCGAGTGGGTTGTGGTCTTGAAAAGAGTCGATAGCATGTGAAGAGTTGTTTTCCTTTTACCAAGAGAGAAGCAAGAGAGAGCTTGTCGGCTGTGTGAATCAGCAAGAGAGAAGAAAAGAGAACTAGTCGGTTGTGCATAGCCAGACCTGTTGGCGTAGGGCAAGAACTAGTCGGGTTGGTTGGTGAGCAGTCGGGCGGCGCTGCTGTTCGCAGGTGACGATGAAGATCTCCCTCAGAGTCAACGGGTGGCCGCCGAATTCAGCCTACGGCTTTTTTTAGACTAAGCAATTGCTTTCCGTAAAAAAAGAAAAAGAAAATTATGTTGTTTCAAAAACATAGGTAGCGTGTTTTAAAAAACACGCCTAGCGTGGATTAAAAAAAACAAAAGCAGCGTGTTTTTTTCCAAACTCGCTTAGCATGGTTTTTTTTTTTTTTAAAGCGTGGCTTTTCCACGTTTGATGCATGGTTTTTACAAAAGCCATTCCATATGTAAAAAATAAAATAAAATCAAAAGCAAAAAAGCACAAAAGCTTTTGTGGGCTTTAAAAACCCGGCTTGGGCTTCTAGTTTTCAGCACATCACTTCTCCGGGAGTTCTCTTGCACCATCTCTTGCTTACAGCCAAGTTTTTCTCTCACTTTCGTACTTCGAGATGTCGACCAAAGAATCCGAGATGGAGCCCGTTCTCGAATACGAAGACCTGCTTGCTACCGAGGCCGCCCATGGCGATCTTTTCGAAGATTTCGTGACAATCTGATTTTCGGGAGTTTAAAGTTACTTTCGAGGCTTCTTTCACAGAGTATCAGGCACAGGTCGTTGCCTAGATGCAGACTTTGCAAAATTCCATCTCTCTATTGACCACTACCTTGTCTACTCTCTCAGGCATGGATACCTTGGCGTCTGCTTTAGGCCCAAACATTACTCCGGAGCAGTTTGGGAGTGAGCAAAAAGATTCAATTAGCAGCAGGTTTCCTCTCGGGCAAAGCTTTGCTTTCGTGGAAAGAACTTAAACCTAAATCAACAACCTGGGCGCAGTTTGAAGAAGTCTTCCAGAAAGAGTTCTTCAAGAAGGAGGATGACTATGACATAGTTGCTCAGTTTGCCAGTTTGACCATGACCTCTTAGAACCTCACTTATGAGGATTTAGAGACTTGCATATGAAAGCTATGAAGATGGATTCTATAACTCTTTTGGGTTTCTTCATAGCAAGGTTACCCGACTCATACCGTTTACAAGTCAAGAATAACAAGTGCAAAACTTTGGACGAGGCCATTTATTTTGCACGTATTTATGATGATATGATATTACGATGGTCTCTTTCAAAACCAAACCAGTAACTGAGTAGGGGAACAAGCACAAAAGAAAGTTCTCCGTGTCGATGGCTAGCACGACAGAAGGAAAGTCTTCGGACCAACCTTCGAAGAATTCTACTTTGACTCCAAACTGTCTCCTCAAGGCTTTGAAGCTCAAGAAGAAGGGACGTTGCTTCATCTGTGAAGAAAAAAGACACATGCGTAACAAGTGCCTGAAGAAGAAGGGTGCTACAACTAACGCAGGACCCAAAATGAAGACAGCCAACCAGTTGTCTTTGATAGGTACTTCAGTCACTGTACTTTCTCGCCCTAGTTCATGTTCTGATTGTTTGTTCAACTCTAAGGTTTTTGGCTCTTCGAGTTTATGGCGAAGTGAATGGCCATAGAATCCACATTCTTCTGGACCCTGAAAGCTCACACAACTTTATTAATTACAAACTTGTGCAGAAATTGGGTTTGGACACGACGCCTAGCGATCATACCTACGAGGTACCCGTACTTGCGGGTTGGCAAGTGTGGGATCGAAAGGTGGAGAAGCTACCGATCCGGATTCAGGACTACAGAGATATTCTGGAGTGCTATGTTATGCATCTAGAGCATGTAGACTTGCTATTAGAGATCAAGTGGTTTAAGATCCTTCAGGTCTAGATAGATTGATGTAGTCATTCTTTTCCTTTTAAACATAGGAACACTCAGTATTGTATCCTAGGTGATTGTATACATCCCTCTCAGGGACCTCTTGTAAATATAGGGACCTCTTGTAAATACAGTTGATTTTAGAAATATAATGGATTCTTCTTTGTATATTGCTTTCCATTGTATCTTGATTTCACTTTCTTCATTTCTCATACCTATTATGGATGTTAATGAATTAAGTGTGTTTGAAAGCAAAGAATTAAAGAAGTTACTTGACTTGTTTCAAGATGTATCTCCTAAGGAGCTGCCATCGGGCCCAAAAGGGCAGTGGATCATTGTATTGATCTAGTCCTTGGTGCTTAACCTGCTAGCATTCCGCCTTACAGGATGAGCCACGCTGAGGAAGATGAGTTGGCCAAACAACTCGTAGATTATTTGAGGATGGGCTAGATCCGTCCAAGTAAATAACCTTGGGGTGCACCTGTGTTACTTAGGAGAAACAAGGACAACACCTGGCGAATGTGTGTAGATTACAAGAGACTAAACAAAGTGACAATCAAGAACTGCTATGCTCTCCCTAGATCAGATGACCTGATTGACCGTTTAGTCGGAGTGAAGTATTTCACAAAGATCGATTTACGTACTGGCTATCATTAGATACGTATTCATGAAAGGCGTGTCGAAAGAATCGTCTTTCGGACTAGGTATGGCTATTACGAGTTTCTTGTATTATCTTTTGGATTGACTAATGCTCCAGCCACTTTCCAGCAAATGATGAACGATCTTTTTCGTGGGAAGTTCGTGGTTGTGTTCCTCGATAATATTTTAGTCTAAAGTCGAACTCTCGAGGATCATGTTAGATACTCGACGATTGTCTTGACTATTTTAAGATAGAATCGATTGAATGCTAAATTAAGTAAATGAGTTTTTTATGACGGGAATTGTTTACTTGGGACACAAGATCACAAGAGACGGGTTGAGCATTGACTATGACCAAGTTCAGAAGGTTTTGGCTTGGCCGATACCGCAAACAGTGAGACAACTTCGTTCTTTTCTCGATTTTGTTGTCTTTCTTTGGAAATCTGTGCGGGAGTACTCTCAGCTCACACTACCGATGACCGACTTGTTGAAAGGTCGTGGATGTAAGTCGAATCAGCCTATCCCTTGGAATAATGATTTGGATATGGCCTTCAGACATTTGAAAGATAAAGTCAAGGAAGCCCCTACCTTAGCACTATCTGATCCTAGTCGGCCTTATGTCCTTGAGACTGACGCGAGTGACTGCGCGATCGGGGCTGATTTATTCCAAGATGGTAGACTTGTTGTTTTCGAGAGTCGAAAGCTGGACGACACTAAATCTCGTTGGCCAACCCTTGAGAAGGAGCTTTATGCTGTTATTTACGCTCTCAAGGTTTAAAGGCATTATTTATATGGCTGAGTCTGCCTTGCATCTCCGGAGGTTTGACAGAAACTCAGTACGAAGAGCTTTGTGTGAATATATGCTCGTGTGTGTGTGTGTGTGTGTGTGTGTGTGTGTGTGGAGTGCGTGTGTGAGCATATCTTCATACAGAGTTCTACACCAACTATTGGGCTACACCAACTATTGGGCACTGATGACGTTAGTGGGGATGTTGTAGTATCTAGTCCATACTATGCATAATGGAGTTGATAGTTATATAGTCTGTGGGTTGACTACCATGAGTATATAACATGCATGTTCCTAAAAGGTGAATTCGGGCATGTTCTTGGATTCATCTAGATATATAATTGTCATGTGCATGACATGCTCATGTACCTTCTCAGAGCTAACCTTGAAAGGGGCAGCTAGAAAAAGATCATTAGAGATAGGACTTGGAGCACAAGGTGCAGAAATGGCTAGTGTGGACTTGAAGCAAGGGCAGGAAGACCTATCGGCTGTACCAGAGATAAGCAAGAGCTGTCGGTTGAGATATAAGGGGCTGTCGGTTGAATCCAGACTAAGGCGGCAGCAGGCGCTTCATTAATGGAGGACCAAGTCCAGTCGGCTGGCAGTCGGCCAGCTCTTCTAAGTTCAAGAAGCCTATATAAAGGCGTTTGTGCTCATTGTAGGATTCATTCATTCCTTTAGGGAGTGGATCCTTAGGGTCCAGCTTTAGGACTAGATTTTGGTGAGCTTTCACCTTTTGTATGAGACAGCCTAGGGCTGTAGAAGAGTACTCTTTTTGTACTATATGATATAAACTGAATTTCCAGCACATCTCTCTCTCTCTCTACTCTCTCTTCATATCTGCGTTTTGCATCAGCATGTTTCCAGGAGTGTTTAGGGCTGAAAGAAGTCTCCCAGAGCTTCTGCGTGTAACATTGGTATCAGAGCATCAGGCTCAGCAAAGCTTAACACTGATTCAGTCCCATATGATGGTGTACAGGTCCAAGGTACAGGAAAGTACATGGATACGAAGCCCAAAGCAAGGAACACAGAATCGAGAAGAGCTCTCGGGAGGTTTGTTGGTAGTGTTCCACAAAGCCAGAGGGCATGGCAGTCCTGTGAGCCAGATAGGTTCTCGGGCAACGGTCCCAAGGGAGGATTACCCTCCAAGGGGTGATGTGAGTGCCAGACTCAATTTCTCAGGAATGAAGACCAAGACAGTGTTCAGAGTTAGGGCAGGAATGGATTGTGGACTAGATGGAACAGATGCATAGATCTTATTCTGAGACAGAGTGGTTTTGGAGAACGGGTTGGGCTTTCAGAGAAAAGGGTTGCCAGGGATGGATGGATGACAGAGGGACTCCAGGAATAGAGTGGGATGATGACAGTCATCCAAGAACAGGTTGGAATCCTGTCATCAAGTTTAGCAGAGAGGGATGTCATGTGCATGACATGCTCATGTACCTTCTCAGAGCTAACCCAGAAGGGGAAGCCAGAAAAAGATCATTAGAGATAGGACTTGGAGCACAAGGTGCAGAAATGGCTAGTGTGGACTTGAAGCAAGGGCAGGAAGGCCTGTCAGCTGTACCAGAGATAAGCAAGAGCTGTCGGCTGAGATATAAGGGGCTGTCGGCGAATCCAGACCAAGGCGGCGCTTCATTAATGGAGGACCAAGCCCAGTCGACTGGCCGACTGCAGTTGACCAGCTCTTCTAAGTTCAAGAAGCCTATATAAAGGCGTTTGTGCTCATTGTAGGATTCATTCATTCCTTTAGGGAGTGGGTCCTTAGGGTCCAGCTTTAGGACTAGATTTTGGTGAGCTTTCACCTTTTGTATGAGAGCCTAGGGCTGTAGAAGAGTACTCTTTTTGTACTATATGATATAAACTGAATTTCCAGCACATCTCTCTCTCTCTACTCTCTCTTCATATCTGCGTTTTGCATCAGCATGTTTCCAGGAGTGTTTAGGGCTGAAAGAAGTCTCCCAGAGCTTCCCCGTGTAACAATAATTCAGCCGTATTAGCAGACATGCAGATTTCACATTGTGAAGTTTTCGTCCGAGTTGCGGCCAGTTGATATTGTGCTTATTCTTTCTATCTTCAGCAGATCATTTGCCCCATCAACTACTTATTTGTTGGACTAATTCTTTCTATTTGCTACTTCCCTTAGTGCTAGGCTTCATTATGGCTGAGTCGGCCTTGCATCTTCGAAGGTTTGACAGAAACTCAGTACGAAGGGCTTTGTGTGAATATATGCTCTTATGTGTGTGTGTGTGGAGTATGTGTGTGAGAGCATATCTTGATACAGAGTTCTACACCCACTATTGGGCATTGATGACGTTAGTGGGGATGTCGTAGTATCTAGTCCGTACTATGCATAATGGAGTATAGCTGTATACCTTTTGGTGATGATATTGAGAGTAGGTTCTCACCTGTGTTTCCTCTCCATCTCTCTCTCTCACTCTCTCTCCTGTGTTTCCACTTTCCCTTCTTCCGCTGCACATTCTATCATGGTATCAGAGTGCCGGTGATTTTCAGCATTGGATGCTCCCTCCTCTACCACTTAAGTTCTGCTTTTTTCCGCCCATGGACAGATGTGTGTTTTTTTTGTTCATGCGTTGAAGCTTGCGTTTCTTCAAGGGCTGATTGATACCCATTCAGTGGGCTGCAGTTTCCTCTCTTCAGGGCGTAAGTTTTCAGCCTTTAGGCAGCCTGAGAGGGGCGTTTTTCTGGACAGCACACCTGCCCATCTTGGCGGCGCCTTCCAGGGGTTCTTAGACGTTTTTTTTCAGGTCTGGACAGCAACATAGCTGTCCCAAACAGGTTGTGTTTTTGGCCTGTTTGGGCTTGCTTTCCCAGCCCTGATCTTGGAGCTCTTTGGGCTCCCTTTTGCCTGTCCCTTCTGGTTATCTTGTGCCATCCCTCCCCCCCCTGATTGTTCTCTGCAGCAATTCTTGATCCGAGGCTTCTGCGTTTCCATATTCAGCCCGTTCTACAGCCCCTTATAACTCTACGTTTTCAGATTTGCAGCCATGGTTGCTAGTCGCCTGAATCTGCCTATTCGCCTGCTGGACCCGTCTGTACCAGTTGGTACAGTTCTGCGCCTGCAATCAATCGCCTGTGTCAGCTGTCGTACAGCCGCCTGTACCTGCTGTACGATACCCCGTCTGCTTCACCTGCACCAGCCAGCAACAGAGCAGCAGTCGCCTGAACCAGCGCCGCCTGTACTAGCAGCAACTGTACCTGCAGTTGTACAGCAGCCACGTGGACTGTACCTGCAGCTGTACGGCCTGTCCTGTTCTGTACGGAAAATCCTGTACGCAGCCCAACACACAGCAGCCAGACGACTATCTTTCTCCTCAACGCATGAAGCTTGCACGACTCTCCAAAAAGCAAGAGAGAGAGAGGGATGAGGGAGGCGTGTACCAAAAGTGGAGTTTCCTCCCTCCAAAAATATCTAGGCCCCTTACTTTATAATGTTTATTAAAGTTTCCTAGGGGCCACTAAGGCCTAGGGGCCACCCATGCTTAGAACATTAAAATTCATTAATGTTCTGGTCCCCCTTCACACCTAAAGATGTCCACACATCATTCTCTTTGTCCGGGCACCCCAAATGTGAATCATTTAATATTTTTGCTCAGCAACCACCATGCCCACACTTGTGCTGTTCCATTTTCACAGGGTCATGACATACCCCCCTCTTGAAAAATGGCAAGCGTCCTCGATTGCATTCTGGTGATACAGCAAAATATCCAAAGTGAAATATACAATATGGCAAGATGAGCGTCCCAATCGCTCTAAGCCATGCATATGTATCAACATTCACTGCAAACCAATGGCGTAGTAGTAGTCCAAGTTGTATACCACTGTGAACCATACACAACCACAACATCCAATGTGACTAGTACACATATATCATAGAAGTCCCATAAACAGATGTACACTCAGCCATCAGTACCTTCGGGTGAGACAAAAACTGCACCAAGCGACCCCTAGATGTCATCTGAGCCTATCTGTATCAAGGGAGTGGAGGTGCTACCCCCCTCTTGAGCATCAGGCAATGCTCTAGACCCATGCTCTGCTGAACCTGAATGAGCCATAACAAGAGTCGGCTCCAATTCAAAGGCATCGAGATAAAGCTGCAAAACCTGAGGTGAATCTGTTAAGTCACCTTCCTCCATCCACTTCGCATCCATTGGTGAATAGTTCTTGAACTTCACAAGATAGCGACGGGAAACTTTACCTCGTACCTTTCTTTCCTTATGTGCCAGTATCTGCTCTGGAATAAGAACCTCATCAAGTTCCTCAACTTCCGGCTGAGCCTCATTTGATACATCCTCAGGCACATCCCCACGGAAAGGTCTAAGGAGACTCACATGAAAAGCATTGTGAATCCTCCAGTGATCTGGTAGCTTCAAACAATAGGCTACCTCACCAATCTTTTTCAATACCTGAAAAGGCCCATAATAGCGCATGCTCAGCTTAGGGAATAAGCGCTCTTTACCCTTCATCTTCTTGAGCCTAGCCTTTTCAAATCGCAAAAGAACCTAATCACCCAATGCAAACTCTAAAGCACGTCTGTGACGGTCTGCGGCTTTCTTTTGCTTTTGTTGAGTTTTCTGGAGTGCGAACTTAACTCTCCGATAAGCTTCATCCATATTCTCCACATACTGATCAGCCTCAAAGATCTTATCCTTTGTATGCAAAATAGGTGGTACCTTCTTCCCTCCTTCCACAATCTCAAAAGGCGCCTTGCCCGTCGAGGTATGGACAGTGTTGTTATATGCAAACTCCACTAAAGGAAGATACTTTTCCCATTGTTGCTTGTGCTCTGACACATAACATTTAAGAAGATCTAACACTATAGAGTTAGCCTCTTCCGATTGACCATCTGTTTGTGGATGAAATGAAGATGAAAACTTGAGAGTTGTACCCATGTTGTCAAACAACCCTCTCCAGAACAAACTCGTCATCCGTGGATCATGGTCACTAATGATAGACGTAGGCAAGCCATGATACTTGAAGATGTTCGCCATGAACAACTTCACCATATGATCAACTTTGATCGTCTTACGCACGGGAATGAAATGAGCCTGCTTAGTGAACCTGCATATGATAGTCCAAATGCCATCATTGCCCGTTTGTGTCCGTGGAAGATCAAATATAAAATCCATGGCAATGCTCTCCCATGGTCTATCGGGAATAGGTAAAGGCTGTAGTAACCCTGGTGTCTTTTGACAGTCAAATTTTACCTTCGGACATATGATGCATTGCCTAACAAAGGCATTAACATCTCTTCTCAAGGTTGGCCAATAAAAGAAAGTCTCCACTGCTTTTATCGTGGCGTCAATACCTCTATGACCTGCATACGGTGGAGCATGACTTTCAATCATAACCTTGAGGCGCAATTGCCTGGTAACACACAGTCTACCATGCATCAACAAAAACCCATCTCTGAGAGTATAGTGCTCATGCCGCTGACCCTCATATATCTGATTATACAACCTTTCAAAATCCTCATCATGGGCATACTGCTCTTTCATTTCATCAAGCTCATGATGATAAGCAAGTGAAACTGCTGAGACCTGTGGCTTGCGTGACAAAGCATCTGCCACAACATTCTTTTTGCCTTCCACATGCACAATCTGGAAGTGAAACATAGACAAAAAGTTTGCCCATCGCATATGCTTCTCTGAAAGCTTAGTTTGCGTGAGGAAATAACGCAAGGTCTGATGATCTGTCTGCACAGTGAAATCAGCCCCAAGCAAATAGCGTTTCCATGTAGAAAGAGCATGAATTACAGCCAACATCTCTTTCTCATAAACCTGTAAATGCTTCTCGGCATCTTGCAATATTCTACTCTCATAGGCTATCACATGTCCTTCCTGCATGAGAACTGCCCCAATGCACATGCATCACATTGGACAACAAAAGCCTTTCGGAGGTCCGGTAATACTAATACTGGATCCGAAGTAAGCTTTTCTTTTAGCTTTTTAAAGGCTGTAATTTCCTGATCAGCCCATCTAAACGGAGTTGCCTTCTTTGTCAAGGCATGAAGGGGCGAAGCAATTTTAGCAAAATACCGTATGTACCGCATGTAATAGGAACACAATCCCAAAAAGCTGCGTGCATCATGCATGGTCCTCAAATCTGGCCAATTAAGAATTGCTTCCACCTTCGATGGATCCATACGGACTCCATACTTAGACACAATATGCCCCAAGAAGTGTATCTCTTGCAAGAAAAACTCACTCTTCTTGCCATTAATAACCAGCCTATGGTTCCTGAGTTCTGCAAACACAATGGCCAAATGCCTTCTATGCTCCTCCTCAGTTTGTGAATGCACAATCATATCATCAAAGAATGTGCCCACAAACGCTCTATGAGCCTGGAAAATCCTGTCCATCATTCTGTTAAATGTGGCAGGTGCATTTGTCAAAACAAAGGGCATAACCAAAAACTCATACAACCCAAACGTGGTTCGAAATGCTGTCTTATGCACATCCTCGGGTCTAATACGTATCTGATGATACCCGCTTTTCAAGTCAATCCGACTAAAATCTGTGGAGCCCTGTAAGCGGTCCAAAATGTCATCGATCCTCGGAATGGGGAATCGATTCTTGATGGTATTCTTGTTCAGCGCCCTGTAGTCAATACACATGCGCCAAGAACCATCCTTCTTTTACACTAAGAGTACAGGTGAGCAAAAGGGTGATGAGTTAGGCTGTATCAACCCTTTATTCAAAAGTTCCTGTACCTGACTCATAATTTCTTCTTGTTGGGCTGCACTAACACGGTGGTACGGCGGTCTATTTGGTGGAGTACTACCAGGAATTAGATCAATGGCATGATCTTCTGGCCTCTCCGAAGGAAGTTCCCCTGGCAATGACTCGGAAAAACAATCTTGGAACCCACATAAAAAATCAGGCTTGTCCTTATCTAACATAGACAAATTAGACTTAGACTCATCATCTTTTGCATCCTTTACATAAATCAAGTACGCGGAAAGATACTTTTTCATTACTGATGAAATTGCTGAAGCTGATACAATAGGAACAGATTCCCCTTTAAGTTTTACATCCAAAACATGTTCTTTCCCTCTATGAGTAAGAGTGATCTTCCTATTGTATGTATCCACCACCGCATGTACTCTGTGGCACCATGGCATACCCAACAAAACATCACATCCATCAAGTGGCATGATGAAAAACTCTTCGATGTCCACATAACCCTGCAAATGAAGCCTAAGCTTCCCAATAATAGGAGTGACGGGTTCTGCATACCCAGGACAAGCCATGTTGGCCTCATATAACGGCCCCATCTCCTCTGCACGAATCCCCAATCGGCCAGTCAAATCCGGTGAAATAAAGTTGGCTCTAGCACCTGTATCAAAGAATATCAAGGCATTTTGATCTCTCACTTTGCCCCATGCCCTGCACAACTCAGTCTCTTCACCACCTGGCTGTTCCCCAACAAGATCAGGAACTAACCCTGTAGAAGGTTTTGGTTTCTTTGACTTGGGCTCTCCTTTATTGTCAGAGTCCTTTTGGGACTTTCTCTTGGGACAATTAAAAGACATATGTCCCTCTTCTGTACATTAAAAACATTTCTGAGCATCCCTTAAAGCCTGTCTCTTCTCAGGAGTTCTCTTGGGCATTGCCAACTTCTTATACCGCGTCTCAGTAGACCCTTTTACATCACGCGAAGCATGCCCTGACTTTTCAGATTTCTTGCTCGAGTTCTTACTACCTTTAACTCCAGTGAGTAACGCATTAGCTGTCATAGCATTCTCTATCATCTGTGACATGTTTGTTACTCGAGTCTTTATGCAATAGTCACGCACTTCCTTGGGCAGCCCACAACAATACTTCTCCACCTGCTTAGACAAAGGCATTGCATGGTAAGAAGTAATTGGGAGTAAAGCTTCCCAAAACTTCTTGTTATAATCTTCAAGATTGTCACACTTTGATGCATCCAACTTGTGCCATGCTGTCATTACATCCACCTCAAAAATAGATGTGAGCCATACGGAAGAGAACACCTGTTTAAATTGTACCCAAGTAGATGGTGCTATGCCCTGTAGAAGAAGAGTAGACCACCACTGCAATGCATTGCCTTTGAGAAAAGTCGTAGCTTTTCTCACCTTAGAGGACTCCGTGTAATTACCACCAGAAAAAGCAGCATCAAACTGCTGTAAGAAGGTAAGTGCCTTTAACTTATCTTTGGCTCCACTGAATGTATCAAATTTCACAGCAGCTCCCCCTTCCTTATAATCCTTCGCCTTACCCATAGGCGTTAGATTATCGTAAGGAAGTGGCTTCACAAGATTGCTACCCCCAGCATTCATGCCCATCATAGGGTCAACATTTCCAATTCCCACACCTGGCATGCCATACATTCTAGCCATGTTTCCAAACATACCATTATGCATACCGGGCTGCATGCCCCCATACATATTTCCTTGCATTCCAGGTTGCATGCCCCCAAACATGTTTCCTTGCATTCCGGACTGCATACCACCATACATATTCCCCTGCATACCAGGCTGAAAATTAGCTCCAAAAGTCCCTGGCATACCCATGCCTCCCTGAGGATAACCCCCAGTCATGGATTGGAACACAGAGCCACCACCAAAATAACCTGGATGCATAGTCTGCTGAGGAATAGATGGCTGTCTGAAGAAAGAACTCTGTGAGTTAGCACCAAAAGCATGCTGCACGTTCGGAAACTGTCCAAAAGATGGATCCTGTGGGAAGGCAGCACTATGACCCTGAGGAAGGTTCTTAGAACGCACCTTCTTCTTCTTCTTTTCAGGCTCAGAACGGGATCTCATAAATTCAGCAAACTTCTCACTTTGTGTGAGCTGCATAAACACATCCATTACACCAGCCAAACGATTTTTAAACTGAGCATCATCTTCCTCTTTACTAGGCATATCTTCTGGCTGTGTTACATCCTCATATTGCTCATCATCTGCAGCCTGTTCTCCTGCAAGAATATCCTCAGATTCATTTCTCTCAGGAGAGGTCTCTTGCTCTTCCTCTTCATGATAAAAATATTCGTCTTTTGTATCAGACATGTTGCTGAATTTTTCAGTGATGACTTTCCTCGAGTCAACCACGAGCTCACCCCCTTAAGAAAGTTGATGATGGGTCCCGGCAAACGGAACCTTGAAACCAGCCTCTTGTAGAAACGAAAGTGCGGTAGACTAGCAGTCACCCTTCCACTTGTAGTCCAAATATAAAAACAAATTTATTTGGAGCTAGAGTGCCCCAAATCTGAAATGAAACCGACACCTGTTGGCCCCAAAACTTGGCGCCCCTTTTGGTATTTCTTTATTCAAATTCAAAATGATGTAAAGCTGAGTACAACAAAACCAGAAAAAAAAGTCTTGTGGATCGGAAGACCGAGTGGAGCGCACGACTGCTGTACGACTTCGCCTGCGAGCTCCGCCTCCCCCCCCCCCCCCCCCCCCCGCTGCTTCTCGCCGTCGCGCCCCCCTCCCCCCCCGCCAGTCCCCCGCATTCTCCTCCGTCCTCTCCCCCGCCTCCTTCATTGCGCCCCTCCTCGCCTTTTCTCCCCCGCCTTCTGCCTCGCATCCTCCCCCGCCATCGCTCCCCCGCCTCCTTCCTCGTTACCTCCCCCGCCTTCTTCCCCCCCCCGCCTTATCCTCCTCCGCCTTCTTCCTCGCTGCCGCTCCCGCCATTCCCCCCCCCCCCCCGCTTGCTCTCTTCCCCCGCCTCTCTACCCCCCTTGCCTTCGTCTCCTCTGCCTCTCTTCTCTCCCCCGCCACCTCCCCCCCCTCCGCCTTCTCCTCCGCTGCGCGTTTTTTGTTTTTTTTTTTGTTTTTTTGTTTTTGTTTTTGTTTTGTTTTTGTTTTTGTTTTTTTTTTCCCTCCGCCTTCTCCCTCTCCTCCCCTTTCGTCTCGCCCCTCCCCCCACCGCTAGCTCCCCCCCGCCTTAGCTCCCCCCTCCCCCTCCCCCCCCCCCCCGCCCCGCCCCCGCCCCCGCTATCCTGTAGCCCTCCGCCTCTCCTTTTCCTCGCAGGGCTGTGTCCCTCCCGTTGGTGACCCCGGTTTCTGGCCTTTTCCCTCTGGAGGACTCCATGGAAGCCGCTCCGACTACCCCTGCCGATTCCGGTCTCTGTCTGGAGTTCACAGCTGAAGATCTTGAGTTGTTTGTTTCCACAGTATCTGCTCTTGAGGCCTCCTCCTTGGTCTGCAAGATAGTGGGTAGCCGTCCGATGCGAAGAGAGCTTCGCGACCTTCTGCAAGGCAGCCTTGTTGGCGTGCCCGCCAAGATCGTCAGCGTAGATTTTTTGGGACGTGGCTACTACCAGGTGGATTTCGAGTCCCCCCAGGCAGCTCAGATGGTGCTGGCTCGGAGCCCCATTGCCCTCCGCTCATCCCGGGCGTTCCTGGCGCGATGGACTCATGGTTTCGACCCCGCTTCTGACCCGCTAGCAGGCGCGACAGGTTTCCCCGTCACTATCTGCTTTCCTGGACTCCGTAGGGAGTACTTGCCCCTCTTGTCATCCATTGGCAAGGCGTTCGGGCAGGTGGTGGAGACGCCTCAGACAGCGGCTTCAGTGATTGCTCGGGCAGCAGGACTCCCGGCCATTCGTGTTGTGGTTCCGTCACCGGAGTCCCTCCCGAAGACGATCCTCCTCCCTTGTCTTTCTGGAGGACATCTGATACAGCGCGTGGAGTATTCGGGCCTCCCCGGCCAGTGTTACACATGTCGGGAGATGGGCCATCTCGCACGCGCCTGTCCCCGCAAGGGGGGTTCATCCTTCACGCTATGCCGCCTCTGGACCCCCTGCAGGAGACCCGAGTGGTGGCCATCCACCTCAGAGACCGGACATCCCTGGCTCGCCACAGCAAGCGCCATCATTTGACGAGCAGGCCCCGGCGGAGGATGCCGCGCAGACCCAGGAGGCTGGCGGATGGCAGGAGGTTCGCCGGCGGAAACGCCCGGCCCGCAGGGACCGTCGCAGACGCCAGCAGGTAGCACAGGCTGGCGGACAGGCGACTCCGGCTGGCGTACAGGCACCTACCCGCACTTATGCTCCAGTCAGGGATAGGCGGCCAGCAGGTCCCACCCCGATGGACGAGGATTCAGACTCAGTGCCCGTTGAGGCCGCTGGTGGCGCCTCCCATGTGGAGACCCCGCTCCCGCCTCCCCCCGCGGGGGGCCCCGCCCCCTCCTTGGAGCAGATTTCTGAGGATCCCGGGCCGCACTCTGCGACCCCCGGCTCCCCTTCCCCTCACCCGGAGAGCACTCCTTCCACCCCCCCCTCTCCCCCCCCAGCCCCCCCCTCCCGCCTCCCCCGGCGGCCCCCCCTGACACCTATCCTCTGGCAGATGCCTCTCCATCCTCTCCTCGCTCTCCCCCCTCCTCGCCGCGAGCCCCCATCCCTCCCTCGGCCTCTCCAGGATACTTCGCCAGACCACCCACTGCCCCGGGGCAGCGCAACTGGGTAGGCCAGAGTTCAGTCCAGCGGCTGTTCCACCGCCACTCCGGGCCGGTGGAGATGGCGATCCTAGCTTCGCCCGCCACAGAGTTCTCTCCAGCCTCCCCTGGGGGGCCCCCGCGAGTGATGGGGCTACCAGTGGATTACGGTTTTTTCAGGTGCCTCCAGCTGGATGCTGGCCCGTTCGAGACACTGGTCGTGCCCTTGCGAGTTTGCGTGGTGTGCCATCCCTCTCGTTCTCCCTCAGTGGTGAGCAGCATGGTGGCCTTCTCCTTTCCTCTCAGTGTTGCCCTAGACACAGCATGGGATTGCAACTCTGTAGAGGAAGTTTTGCGTGATCAGATACTGGAGTTTTCTCACCACTTCAGCGACTTGGGGCTCACGGACCTATTGCAGACCCGATTACACTCAGCCCGCATGAGCTTGTTTGGTATAGGAGATTGGCGGGCGGATCCGGTCCACACCTCAGTTGAGGCGGTGCTACTGATTCTCCTCCATGCCGCCCCGAGGGTGCAGCCGACCTTTAGATACATATATGCAGAGGATTGGTCTCACGCCTATGCCTTGGACAGGGCGAAGGCGGAGTGGGGCTGGACACAGAGACAGGTCACCCTCTTTTTGGAGAGACTCCGCACCCGGACAGACAGTGACTATTCTCCCTCCAAGCCGGCGCCCAAGACTCACAGAGTGGAGGGTAGATCATCCGGGCCGGCTGAGAGGGGTGAGCCAGTGGGCGGCTGCTTCACTTGCCATAGCTCATCCATGAGGATCCTCTCATGGAACATCTAGGGTCTCGGTGGACATCGCTGCTACATTGGTCGGGGCAGACTTCGCCAGGAGATCCAGAGGGCTCTCGTTGGAGGACCCATAGATATCCTTTTCATCCAGGAGCACCACCTTTCTGCCGGGCGTACCCGCACTTGCGGGAAGATCTTGCCAGGCAGGAGTCACACTTTTTGGTCACCGGCATATGGCTCCCAGGGGAACCAGGGTGGAGTATGCATCTCAGTCAGCGAGCAGCTTCTATCCAAGGTTGTGGACTCTGGCACTCTGGTCCAGGGTCGAGCGCAGTGGATCATCCTTCGGGTTGGGGAAGACCGCATTGGCTTCCTCAACTTCTATGCCCCTAATGGGGCGACCGGGAGAGCCGAGTTCTGGAGCACCATTAGGCAGTCCCTCCCCTTGGCAGACCACTGGTGCCTAGGAGGGGATTGCAACATGCTGGAGGATGCAGAGGACAGGATGGGGGGCAGCCAGGAGACCATTCATGGGCCGGAGCTCGCTGCCTGGGAGGAACTAGTGCTGCAGGTGAGAGGCCAGGATCGGTGGACTCTCCCGGAGTTTGGCAGGTTGCAGGGGAGTCTATCTTTTTCGCGCTCAGATAGACGAGCCACAGGAGTTAACCTTTCCCGCATCGACAGGTTTTACATTGATGAGTGGGCTTGTGATAGAGGTGGCACTGTGGGCATACTTGCAGGCTCCTCGTTTTCAGACCACTTTCCAGTGCTTCTCCAGATCGAGGACCCTACGAGAGGAGAGCGGGGCCAGAGCGTCCGGATTCCAGATTGTCTCATAGAGGAGCCCGAGATTGCGATCAGAGTTGAGCAGGTCTGGCAGGAGCTGCAGTTCAGGAGAGGAATGGCAGTCAGCGATCTTGCCAGTGGCTTGCAGGAGATCAGTCGGATGCTCAGACAGGCTGCCTTGGACCGTTTGGAGGCCTTCAGAGAGCAGGAGAGGAGCCTACGGAGGAGTCTAGCGTCCCTCCAGAGACTCCAGGAGAGGGATCCTACGAGCCCTTGGATCTCAGAGCAGATGGAGTCAGCTCGCACTGAGATCAGATCCATCGAGGAGAGGAGGGTGGAGTTCCGATTCCATGCTCGGGCTTCTTTTTGGACACAGGCTGGAGACAGAGTGACTCGAGATTTCTTTGAGACGACAGGGCCTCGCTTCAGACGAGGGGGTCTCAGGCGTCTTCGGCAGGCTGATGGCCAGGTTGTGGTGGATCCCCCAGGGTTCGGGCGATAGCCACAGATTTTTACAGGGATCTTCTCTCTGCTGAGCCAGCAGATGACAGGGTGAGAGAGGCTCGGGAGGCAGTCTGGAGCTTCACGAGACCGGTTGTGCCGGCCCATTTGCAGCACTCCCTTCTCTCCCCCTTCTCGGATACGGAACTGGAGGAGGCTCTTCAGGCATTACCTCGGGGCAAATGCCCAGGAGACGACGGTCTCTCAGTGGCTTTCTTCCAGAGATATTGGGACCTTTTACATAGGGGCTTCAGATTGGCATTCCAGGAGATTATGGAGTCGGGAGTCATGCCGGACAGCATGGCAGAGGGGTTGATTCACTCGATCCCCAAAGAGGGAGGAGACAGACTGGAGATTAGACAGTGGAGACCGATCACCTTGCTAGGCACGGCCTACAAGGTCCTAGCTAAGGCGATCAGCAGGCGGCTTTAGCCTCACCTTCCGGACATCATCCACTCCACGCAGACAGGCTTCATCCAGGATAGGAGCATTCTGGATAACATTTTCTCTTTCTGGGAGGCTACGGCTTTGGCTAGATTTCGGCAGGAGGATCTGGCAGTGCTCCTTCTCGACTTCGAGAAGGCATATGATCGGGTGGACTGGGCCTTCTTGGAAGGCACTATGGAGAGGATGGGCTTCCCCCCTCAGTGGATCCGTGGGGTCTCTGCACTCTACACATCGGCTCATAGCCAGGTGCTGATACAGGGCGTGCGCGGAGAGAGGTTCCAGCTCTCGCGCTCGGTGCGGCAGGGGTGCCCCTTGGCGCCCTTTCTTTTTCTTTTTGTGGCGGAGGCCATGAGCACTTTTTTGACGGCACAGGATACAGGTTTGCGGGGCCTCCAGCTTCCCATCCGCACCTCGGAGGAGCTCTGAAACCGATCCCGTCAAGTGGGAAAGACTCCGTTGGACACCCACACGCTTAATAGCACAACTTTAAAAACCACAAATATGAAATGGACAACTTAATACAACTTGAAATTTAAATGAAATGAAATGGAAAGATGGACACCAGCACTGGGGCCGGAACGGGCCGACCCCCCCCTCAATATATGATATATTTATTGGGAGTATTTAATGAATACAATGCTCCATGGGTTCCAAGAACCAGATAATGTCCATGTACATATGAAAACAGTACCAAACAAGTAGGCTCGAATTTCGATGTAGAAACTCGAAGCAGAACGACCACTAATGTGGTCCAATCTCTACGGTCCTGTGCTTTCACTGGACTCCGCGGAGAGCGCCTCACTGGTGTTCCGAGACCACGCACAAACAGGCGCTCTCGTACTAACGCCTGGCTCTCCCGATCTCAGAACCTTTGGACCGAGGTTCGCCAATACAGCTTGGACAACCCGGCACCGAACGGGTGTTGGCCGAGCGGAATGAATCTTTTATCAGATTTAAACATAAAATACTTTATTCAAATCTGAAAATCACTTACTTGTAGATGGTTGATAGAAAACCAATACTTGTGGTGTTTGTGTAGAATATGAAGCCACCCTTGTCGAAGAAAGAGTTGCCTCGAGTAGAACTATCAAGGCAAGCACCACCACGAAGGGTACAGCCGCCTGCTGTGAGAGAAGAAGCATCCACTTGCAAGAGAGGAGATGCCTGGCCGTAGTGTGGACGAGCCCAAACAGAGTCGCCTGAGCGTAGTGTTCTACTGGCCGGAACACAATCGCATAGCCATAGCCGCCTGTAGGGCATGCGCAGCTTGGAGAGATGCAGCCAGAAGAGAAGAGACAACCTGCAAGTACTGTCGCCAGAGGGAGTAACTGCCTGCTGGTGTACTGTCGTGTGGGGGAGAGTAGCCGCCTGCAGTCAGTGCTGGGCTGGCAACACAGCCGCCTGTAGTAAAGCAGGCGCAGCCAGCAGCAGTGTACACAGTCGCTATTGGAGGTGACAGCCGCCTGGAAAACAGTATGCGCAGCAGTACAGAGGGAAGATGAAGCAGCCGCCTGTGGAGATGTTGAGGCAGTCGCTTGGATGGAAAGTGAGCAGCCGCCTGTGGGAGTTACAGCCAACCGCCTGGGAGAGAGGGAGCAGCGTGGAGTAAACAGCCGCCTCACAGTTGATGGAAAACAAGCCGCCTCAGGGGAACATGCGCAGAGATGGTGGTTCTCTACGTAAGAGGGAAGCGATGGATTCTACGCTTGAAGGGGGCCCTTTTTTTAATAAAATTTAAGTGAAGATACCACTAGAGATTTCCCACGCATGCATGAAAGGGAACTAGTGGGGGTTGGTGACCATGCCCACCCCCACACTCACTTAAAAGTGGGGCTCCCCACCTTGGCCCCAAAGTGGGTGCCCAAAGGGGGTGCCCACTTTTAAATAAGTGTGAACACCTAACCTTATAAAATGAAGGGTTAGAATAAAAAATATTAAAACAACATGTGTAACATACTTACCACCTGTTCACATGCACTGAAACTCGTCAGAATACAGAGCAGACTTCACGACTCACTGGCAGGCGTCCCCGCTCAGTAAGTAACACGTCAGGCAGGCAAACACACAAATACATGTCATGCGAAAACAGTTTCAAACATGCAAAATATGTGTGCATGTGCAAATAGTAACATGGACATATCTCCCGTTCATGGAACATGTACAAAATATCTGTCGGCACAAAACTGGCACGACATAAAAACATAAAAACCTGGTCTTCCTATGGAGTGACAGTCCCATAGGTAAGACACAGTTCCAGGCACGAGTCTCCCTATGGTGTGACAGTCCCATAGGTAAAACACGGCACGAATACTGGCTCTTCCATGGCGTGACAGTCCCATGGATCGAACACAGTCCAGGTCATACACGGGTGGCACTGGTCTGGCTCCCGTCCATACGACACCATCCTGCTAACACACGGGTGGCACCAGTCTGGCTCCCGTCCATGTCAGCAAAATACTGGCCTCTTCACATGAGACACCGGCCTGGCCTCAAGCGAACGAGACGCAAAAACTAGGAATGGACCAAATGGTCGGCCAATTGGTGACAAGCTCCTAGACTCGGAGTTTGCGGATGACACTGCTGTCTATCTTCAGGGAGGTGAGGAGAACCTCCGCCGCTTCGCCTCAGCCATGGACAGGTTTTGCAGAGCTTCGGGTGCTTTGATCAACTGGCACAAGTCGTGTGGGTTGTGGGTCAGTTCTATGCCCCCCCCGACTTGGAGGCCAGTTGATGGTTTTTAGTGGCTGGCCCCCGGCACTACAGTGCGTTATTTGGGATGCTACGTGGGCATTGACATATCTCCAGAGCAGCAGATAGCCCCCCTTCTTCTGAGCATTCGGAAGAAGCTTCTGTATTGGAGTACCGCTCGTTTATCTCTGGCTGGCCGAGTAGTTGTGGCCAACCAAGTTCTGCTTGCTACCATGTGGTACATCACTTCTTGCTGGGCCTTCTCGCGGGCGTGCATTGGCCAGGTGCAGAGGCTCATCAGGAACTTTCTTTGGTCCGGTGGCGACGGGTGGCCCGCCAGGGCCAAGGTGGCATGGGCTGTGATCACTCAGCCGAGGGAGAGAGGCGGCCTGGGCATTGTTGATCCTATTTGCCAAAGCCGAGCTTTGCTTGGCAAGTTGGTAGTTCGTGGCCTCCTGCCAGGCGCTGAGCCGTGGAAGGAGTTTCTTGTTTCCAGGATGCTCAGCCGCACTCCTTCTCTTAGCGGCCCCTGGACCCCCAGCATCAGGTGGATCTTTACAGAGCAGCGATCCAGAGGAGTAGGCCTTGGCTTTGAGGAGCGTTTTGCAGCTAGCCTTCTGAGGGCCTGGGCGCATCTGAGGCCGTCACTCTTCCAGACTCCCCCGGGCACCGACGAGGAGCGCCTGAGGCAGCCATTGATCTGGAACCCCTTGATTCGACTTCCCAGCGGCCATATGGTTGGATCGCGGCCTCACGTGTCGTGGGGCCCGTTGAGCTCCGGCCCAGCCCAGTCCCTAGACGACTGGATATGTTTTGAGCAGCTGCCTCTAGAGGCTCAGGAGAGGAGACTCAGTGGGATGAGGGGCAGAGAGTCGATGAGACAGGACATTGAGGCGGCCATCCCCCGGGAGTGGCGGACCCCAGTACAGGACCCTCCACCTCCACAGTGGATGGGTGTCTTTACTCGGCATGAGATCCTTCTAGCGGTTTGCGGCACAGCGGAGAGAGTCGCCCCACTTACTTTCGAGGTGGGAGAGGGTGGCCAGCTTCAGAGGACACGACTGGATTTGGATGGGCTCCAGGGTTGTATTCTTCAGAGGGTGCGGGTGGTCGGCTTTCATCAGAGATAGTGGCATGTAGACCCCTCACCGGCCTCGATAGGGGAGGACTGTTCTTGGAGATTATGGGCTTGGGACAGCAGGCCTCTTATTCGACTTCAGTGGGATCCAGGTGAGTGGTTTTGGCGAGATCCCTACTCGGCCCC
>NC_141049.1:43599609-43862109 GCF_041138505.1 Cibotium barometz
CGCCGTACGGCTGAGACAGCATCCACCTCAGCAGGGCATCCATGAGGATCATCTCATGGAATGTACAGGGCCTTGGCGGAGCACATTTTATACGCTATCGTGGTTGCTTGAGGCAGGAGCTTCAGAGATGCCTGGTTGGTGGTAGCATTGATATTTTGATGATGCAGGAGCACCACTTGGGTGAGAGCAGGATCCGGAGATATGGTTCGGTGATGCCTGGTAGATGGGACACCTTTTGGTCTGCAGGGTTTGGTCCTTTGGGTGGACAGGGAGGAGTATGCATGGTCATTGCAGATGTATGGCGGCAGGCCATTGTGGATCGAGGGATCATTGTGCCTGGTAGAGCACATTATGTCGTTCTGAGGATGCATGATGAGCTATTGGGCGTGCTCAACGTCTATGTGCCCAATCATGCTAGTGCCAGAGCAGAGTTCTAGACCCAGGTTACGGATGCATTGCCAGAGGCCGCACATTGGTGTGTCGGGGGAGACTTCAACATGCTTGAGGACCCGGCCGATAGGGTTGGAGGCAGTCATGTTACAGTGCACGGCACGGAGCTTGCAGCTTGGGACCGGTTTTGCATGTCACTGAGGATCACTGATGCATGGCAGCATGGGGCCTTCTCCCGTTCTCAGGACAGTCTTAGTTTCTCTCGGTCGGATCGCTGGCAGGGAGGGACTAATCTATCACGGATTGATCGCTTTTATGTGGGCGACTGGTTAGGGGAGCGAGGGGGCTCCGTCGGCATTCTCGCTGGGACCTCATTTTCAGATCATGCGCCAATTATCTTGACATTGGAGGAGAGGACACGGGAGCCCAGCTTGCAGTTGAGGATCCCAGAGAGGGTACTTACAGATCCCAGTCTCGCTGAGGACATTGAGAGGATTTGGCATGATAGTCAGTGCTCTGACCAGGATGCAGCAGGCCAGTGTGCCCAGGGACTCATCGAGCTTAGCTCTTTTCTGCACGCTGCAGCTTTGACACGGCTGGGAGAGATTCGCGAGCGGGAGCATCGGCTGAGGCGCAGCCTTGCTTCGCTACAGCGCCTTTAGGAGCAGCAGCCTGCATGTGAGTGGGTGGCGTCCCAGCTGAGCCAGGCACGCCAGGAGGTTAGAGAGGCAGAGGAGCAGAGACGTGAGTTTTACTATCATCGTCAGGCCTCTCAGTGGACGCAGCTTGGTGATAGAGTGACTGGAGAGTTTTTTGAGATCACTGGACCCCGCCATGCTCGAGCAGGAGTCCGTCAGCTTGGTAGACCGGATGGATCGGTAGCTACTGAGCCCGGGGAGATCAGAGCCATTGCGACTGCATTCTATAGAGACCTGCTTTCAGCGGAGCCAGCCACTGAGGATCGAGATGCTTGCAGACAGACTGTGTGGGCCCATGTGCAGAGGAGGGTCACAGATCGTATGCGTACAGTTCTAGGTGCGCCTCTTTCAGAGATTGAGCTTGCCGAGGCCTTGAGGGTCCTGCCGCGACATAGTTGCCCAGGGGAGGACGGACTGACGCCGGCCTTTTTTATGCGCTATTGGGACCTTTTGGGGCCAGGCCTCCGCAGGGGCTTTCAGTATGTTTGACACTGGGGTGATGCCACAGAGCTTTTCAGAGGGCTTGATCTATCTTATCCCCAAGGGGGAGGGAGTATCAGATGATATCCGGCATTGGAGGCCTATTACGATCCTCAATACTGTCTACATGGTCTTAGGAAAGGCCTTGAGTTTGAGGATCCAGCCCTTCCTGGGGGAGTTGATTCATGCTACTCAGACAGGATTCGTCAAGGAGCGCAGTATCCTTGACAGCATCTTTACTTTCTGGGAGGCGACGGCCCGAGCTAGATTTCTTGGCGAGGACTTGGTCGTGATGCTTCTCGATTTTGAGAAGGCATACGATAGAGTTGATTGGGGTTTCTTAGAGGGCACTATGCTTCGCCTGGGCTTTGAGCCAGGATGGATCAGAGGGGTGGCGGCTCTGTATTCCACAGCTCGTAGCCAGGTGTTGATTGCAGGAGGTCGGGGGCCGAGTTTTGAGCTGACCAGATCAGTCCATCAGGGGTGTCCCCTCGCCCCTTTTCTTTTTCTCTTCTTTGCGGAGGCTATGAGCATGTATTTGACGGTAGAGGAGGTTGGTTTGAGAGGACTCTAGCTCCCAATCCGGGGGGAGGACCTGCTCGATGCTGAGTTTGCAGACGACACGGGCTTATTTCTACATGGCCAAGAGGCCAATCTTCTTCGGGCAGAGCAATCGCTCCAGGTTTTTAGTGCAGCTTCGGGAGCATTGATCAATTGGCGCAAGACAGTGGCCTTTTGGATCAGTAGTGCTCCCACTCCGGCATGGAGCCCGGACCCCGGTTTTAGATGGATTCCTCCTGGCGCAGCAGTGCGGTATTTGGGATGCCAGATTGGACTAGATTTGTCACCTGAGCAGCAGATTGCCCCGCTTCTTTTGAGCATTCGGAAGAAGCTTTTGTATTGGAGTACAGTTCGACTATCCTTGGCTAGGAGGGTGGTGGTGGCAAATCAGGTGCTGTTAGCGACCATGTGGTACATTACGTCTTGCTGGATCTTCTCGAGCTCTTGCATCAGCCAGGTAGAGAGGCTGATCAGGAACTTTCTTTGGTCTAGGCGGGACGGTCAGCCAGCCCGGGCAAAGGTTGCATGGGCAGTTATTACACTTCCGCTGGCTCAGGGAGGCTTGGGCATTATAGACCCAGTCGATCAGAGTAGAGCCTTATTGGGGAAGCTTATTGTTCGGGGGCTGCTTCCAGGCGCTGAGCCTTGGAAAGAGCTTCTCTTGTAGCAGCTGCAGGCTCGGGCGCCCCCTGCAGGGGGCACTTGGGCACCAGAGATTCGCTGGATCTTCATAGAGATGAGGAGGACAGGCCTCAGTAGAGGATGGGAGGACAGATTTGCTTTGAGCATCCTGAGAGCTTGGGAGCTGTTGAGACCGGGGCTCTCTCAGCGACCTCCTTCTTGTGTTGAGGAGCGGGCCAGACAGCCGCTCATCTGGAGCCCAGCGGTTCGCACAAAGCAGGGTCATATGCTGGGTTCTCGGCCTCGTCTAGCCTGGGGACCTTTAGCGGCAGGCCCAGCACGTAGTTTTGGAGACTGGTAGGCCTTCTGCAGTCTCCCAGAGGAGATCCAGGTGGAGAGGCTGAGTCACTTCAGAGGGGGGTTGATTATGAGGGATGATATTCAGGAGGCACTCAGAGGAGTAGTTCACGCCTCTCGAGCCAGTGGCCCCACGGTGGATGGGAGCCTTTACACAGTTGGAGACCCTGATTGCTGTTAGAGCTTGCACTGAGGATGGCAGATGCCTCTACTATGAGATTCAGGATGAGGGCAGACTTCAGAGAGTGGAGGTGGAGTCGCCTTTGGTTGCAGAGTGCACCTTTCAGAGGATACGGGTAGTGGCCGCCGCTTCTCGGAAGTGGCATATTGACCCCGACCCTGCTGATGTGCTCCCGGATTGGCGCATATGGGCATATGCAGCGCGCCCCTTGGCCCGGCTACAGTGGGACCCTAGGGAGTACGAGTGGCATGATCCTTATGCATCCCTTGAGGCCACAGAGATCACCTTTTTCCAGTATACTGTTCGGCTGGGGCGGCATATTTTGACGGCGAGGAGGACGGTCTCTCCAGCTGCAGCGGGGCATTGGCGGCTACAGGGACTCTCACAGGAGTTCCTGGAGGATTTTTGGGCTCGGCTCTGGGCTAGTCGACAGGCCCGCAGGATCTCGACTTTCCAGTGGCTGGTCGCCCACAGGGGCTCAGCAGTTGGCACTTGGCTTGTTTACAGCGGTCTTCTGGCGGCCTGCGTCCGATGTGGCCACCCTATGGAGACACAGAGACATTGCCTTTGGGATTGCCCTCAGGCGCAACAGATTTGGTTGCGGATGCTGCGTATTCTGGCTCCCCTCTTTCCAGAGGGTATGTTTACGTGGGGTGCCGCTGCTTGGTCGACTTCGTCAGGGCCTGCTATGGGCTATGAGATGGAGCAGGACAGTCAAGCCATCAGATTCATTAGGGGCCAGCCTCGCCTAGTTCCGGCACCGGATTTCTCGTCCGCCAGCTGGACACAGGAGAGGGATTTACGATGGGAGCTTCTCAGCAGCCTCACCATCTGGTTCACCTGGAGGGTTCGGTGCTTTACGGCCTTTGAGGGGAGACTGGAGCCACCAGTAGAGACTGTACGGGGGATTTGGCAGGAGTTGATTCACACCCTGCGAGGACAGTATGACCGCATCTGGGGCGACTCGGATGAGGCGATCTTGCGGCGCCAGGCCTTTCACACCACCTGGCGCTGCGGCCCCTTCTACACCTTTCACACGGGATCCCCCCGTTGGCATTACAGGCCACCTGTTTGGCTTCCCCCCCCCCCCCCCCCCCTATTGTATGATTTAGCCTCTCAGTCCTTTGTACTGATGCTTGTATTTTGCAGCACCTAGGGAGAGTCTCCCGGGCTGCCTTGCTGTATTCACTGCTCTGTTTCTCTTATGAGCAGAAGAGATCTTTTGTAGCCCTACGGGCGTTTTTTATATAACTAATGAAAGGATCTTTTCTCGGAAAAAAAAAAAGGACTAGAGGATATGAAGCACACGTACGCGGATTCCGAGGAATTCGGTACTCAGTGGGAACAGGCATTGGATGCCACAGGACCATGCCATTTTCTGATACGCGATGGTTGGCTTTTCTACAAAGGCCGACTATGTGTCATGAAGTCGTTCAGGGCAGCTCTTCTCCATGATGTCCATGACGCCATTACAGGTGGTCATAGGGGCATGAATTCGACTCTGGAGAAATTAGAACGGCAATACTATTGGCCAAAGATGAGGCATGATGTGTTTACATATGTACAACGCTGTGACATTTGTCAAAAGGTGAAAGCACCTCGTGGAAAGAAGATAGGGTTGTTACAGCCCTCGCCAATCCCTGAGGGTCCTTTCCAGGACATTTCGATGGACTTTGTCACAAATCTGCCTCCCACTCCGAGTAAGCGTAATACGCAGTGCTTAACTATTGTTGATAGGTTTAGCAAATTTGTTATGCTTATTCCTTGCAGGGCCAATGTGACTGCCGAGGATGTTGCCCAGTTATTCATTCGGCATTGGTACCCGATTGGTGGGATTCCTAGAACCATAGTGTGAGACCGAGATGCCAAGTTTACCGGTCATTTTTGGAGGGCATTGTTTGATAATTTTGGTACTAAGTTGAATTTTTCCAGTGCATTCCACCCACAGACAGACGGCCGGACATAGATATACAACCAGTTGGCCTTTGATGTGCTGAAGTGTTATGTCCACGATCAGCAAGGTAAGTGGGAATCGTATTTGCCTTTAGTTCAAGCTGATTTGAATGACTCTTTTTCTTCAGCTATTGGCAGGACTCCATATGAGGCAACGTTTGGAAGACCTTTCCAGTCGTCATTAACCAGGACTTCGTCTTCAGTACCGGAGGCGAACAGAGTGACGGAGTCTTACCAGGAGATCTTAGAGTCAGTAAAAGACAGATTGGCTAAAGCGCAAGAGGCCTACACTCGACAGGCCAATAAAGACCGAAGGGATATGAAGTTTTCGGAAGGGGATTGGGTTTATCTTCGGATAATGAAGCAAAGATTGAAACAGGTGGGCAAGCGATGCCCAAAGTTGTCTTTCAGGAGCTTCGGACCTTTTCCCATCAGGAAAAAGATTAATGAAGTGTCTATGCAATTAAAGCTACCTCCGAGTTGGACTATGCACGATGTATTTCATGTCAGTTGGTTAAAGCCATATGCAGGTCCACCCCCTTCAGAGGTCAAAGACGAAGCGGAACCAGACGTTGTGGATGAAGCAGAAGTTATGGTTCCAGAACAGATCCTTCTGCACCGTTTCAAGCATGGCTCCGGTCGAAGACTACGACAGTTCCTCATGAAGTTTCAGGACCGAGGAACTCATGAAGCGGTATGGCTCGACAAAGAGTTTTTCGAAGACTATCCGGCATTATTGACGGATTATTTGGAGGCTATGCAGCTTCCGTCAAGTTAAGCGGAAGGGGATGTCACGTGCATCCCGCACTTGGATGCCACGTAGGCATTTCTGTACAGAAGGTGTAGGACCTGGGATGGTGAACTGGTCCCATGTGAGCCCAGTCTGGGACGAGTCAGCCAGGGATCCATCTCAGATGTCCGAGGTCAGGTGTGCATTGTCCTGCACATGAGTCCAGTGCAATGTCCTGCACACGAAATAGTGCCAGTCCGCGCTGTGAGTCTCCCTCTAGAATGATGTCAGTGATTCTGTGTATCTGGTATGGTACCGGATGCCAGATCATTGAGTAGTTAGTGTTTAGAACAAGGGGCCAGCCCATAGGGCTACCCCGGATCTTAGTGTGGCTATGGGAATGGTGTGGAATCACCCCCATGAGGGCCAAGAAGGCCCAGGCTGAACCCACCAGCCATGGAGGGGCTGTAGGACAGCCCTAGGGCAAAGATAAGGCAATTTCCAGGAGTTTACAGCCTTTATATGGTTGTAGGGCATGTATGGGGCAGCCCATACAGGCTGCTCAGCCCTTGGATTGTGGGCAAAGGCTGTGCCCAGCACTCTGGAAGCAGGCGCATGATGCCCAGTCATCTAGGGAGTAATGCGCAGCATTCTAGGTGGTTTTTCCAGCATTTATTGCTAACTTTTCACAAGTCGTGGGACATTTGTGCTGGCCGCCTATTTATCTACTGGCTGACTGCTGTTGGAAAGTAGTATAAATAGTGGAGGCCACAGTCCCATTCATTTATCTCATTATTCACCAAGAGCTCAAGCAAATCAAGGGCTAGATAAGCCAAGGGAATTGCCAAGCAAAGGGGTGGAGAACTGAAGGTCAAGGGCAGGGATTTTCCAGCCAAGAAAAGGTCCAAGATTGTTGTATTTTCTTTCAGATTTTCTCATCATTCTAATAAAGCAAATACACCATCCGTGGTGGGGGCCCTACAGAGGGTAATTGGGACCCAATATTGTGTCCTCTCCACCTCTCCCTCTCTCTCTCTCTCTCTCTCTCTCTCTATTTTCTGCACTTCTCCTTTCAGTTTGTGCGTTAATTTCCGTCGCGAAAAGAGTGCTGAATTCTGAGTATTGAAGTTACCGATTCTTCTCCGAAGTTTCCGCATATTACACCGTGGCGAAGTTGTTTCCGATGATGAGGGCAAGTGGGTGCAGGAGATAGTGCAGGATTGTATGTCTTTGCCTGTATGAGGTGAAGAGCAAAAGCTAAAGATGAAGCTTAGGAGAAAAGACACCAAGGACAGGAAGTAGTCAGCCAGGAACAAGAAGCAGTGGAAGTGTTATGGTGCAAAAGATGGGTTGAAGGTTATGGCTTTCGACATGTTGTCACCGGTGGTATCTTCACGGAGGCTTCATGGGGTTCGAAAGGCAGCTTCTTTCTATGTTTAGCAGTGGTGATCTACTATGCTTCATTGGGGACTTGTGTTTACCACTTGGGTGGAGTTCAAGCAGGTTTTGGGTGCCTGTGGATGTATCAGATGAGGCTCAGACGGAAGTGGAGGAACTTGATGAGGTCCTTATTCTCGAGCAGATACTGGCACATAAGGAAAGAAAGGTACAGGGTAAAGTTTCCCGTCGCTATCTTGTGAAGTTCAAGAACTGTTCACTGATGGATGCGAAGTGGATGGAGGAGGGTGACTTAGCAGATTCACCTAAGGTATTGCAGCTTTATCTTTATGCCTTATGAGGTTGAGCTGACTCTTGCTACGGCTCATTCAGGTTCAGCAGAACTGGGGTCTGGAGCATTGCCTGATGCTCAAGAGGGGGGTAGCACCTCCCCTCCCTTGTTACAGACACACTCAGTTTTTCATCTAGGAGTCGCTTGGTGACATCTTTGTATTCATCTGAAGGTACTGGAGGCTGACAGTACATGTGCTTATGGACTTCTATGATATTGTGTACTAGTCACTCGAGATTGTAAAGTTGGGTATGGTTCACAGTCGGCCGCACCATGAACTATAACTGCAACTATGGATGGTTTTTGTCTTTGGAACTAAGGTATGACTGAGGAAGATTGGGACATTGATCTTTGTCATATGGTTTTGGCTGTTCTTGACCACAGGATTGGTCAATTAAATATTAAAATGATGCTATTTGTGGAGTTGATCTCCTTTGGAATGGCATGGTTTGGTTGAGCTCAAAGTCTGCGACAACCTGAGCTAACACTTCGAGACTCTATGAAGGGCATAAGTTGTAACACGCGGAAGCTCTGGGGGTCTTCTTTCAGCCCTAAACACTACTGGAAACATGCTGATGCAAAACGCAGACATGAAGAGAGAGAGAGAGAGAGAGAGAGAGAGAAATTCAGTATATTCATATTGTACAAAAAGGTACTCCTAATCTACAGCCATAGGCTGCCTTCATAAAAGGTGGGAAACACCCAAAAATTGTCCTAATGCTGGACCCATTCCCTAGAGGAATGAATGATTACAACTATGAGCACTCACGCCTTTATATAGGCTTCTGGCCGATTGTGCTGTCGGACCAGCCGACTGGGCACCCTTTTCCAGAAACACTGGTCGGCGCATCAAGCCCCTGAATCCTCTTCGTCTGGTACAGTTGCCTTGCCTCTTTGGTACAGCCGACAACCTTGTATGTACGACAACACCATCCAACTGCCGACAGCATCCCATGCCTTCCATGGCCTTGCACCAAGTCCAAACTAGTCACTTCAGTATCTTGTGCTCCAGGTCCTAGCTCTAATGGTCTTTTTCTGGCTGCCTCTTCTGGATTAGCCCTGAGAATGTACATGAGCATGTCATGCACATGACATCCCCCTCTGCTAAACTTGATGACGGGATTCCAAACTGTTCTTGGATGACTGTCATCATCCCAATCTTTTCCTGAAGTCCCTTTGTTATCCATCCATCCCTGGCAAACCCTTTTCTTTGAAAACCCAGCCCGGTCTCCAAAACCACTCTGTCTTAGATTAAGATCTATGCATCTATTCCATCTAGTCCACAATCCATTCCTGCCCTGACTCTGAACACTGTCTTGGTCTTCATTCCTAAGAAATGAGTCTGGCACTCTCACATCACCCCTTGGAGGATAATCCTCCCTTGGGACCGTTGCCCGAGAACCCATCTGGCTCACAGGATTGCCATCCCCTCTGGCTTTGTGGAACACCACCAACAAACCTCCTGGGAGCTCTTCCCGATCCTGTGTTCCCTGCCTTGGGCTTCGTATCCTTGTACTTTTATGTATGTTGGACTTGTACACCATCATATGGGACTGAATCAGTGTTTAGCTTTGCTGAGCCTGATGCTCTGATACCAATGTAACACGCGGAAGCCCTGGGGGTCTTCTTTCAGCCCTAAACATTACTGGAAACATGCTGATGCAAAACGCAGACATGAAGAGAGATGAAGAGAGAGAGAGAGAGATATGGCTGGAAATTCAGTATATTCATATTGTACAAAAAGGTACTCCTAATCTACAGCCATAGGCTGCCTTCATAAAAGGTGGGAAACACCCAAAAATTGTCCTAATGCTGGACCCATTCCCTAGAGGAATGAATGATTACAACTATGAGCACTCACGCCTTTATATAGGCTTCTGGCCGATTGCTGTCGGACCAGCCGACTGGGCACCCTTTTCCAGAAACATTGGTCGGCGCATCAAGCCCCTGAATCCTCTTCTTCTGGTATAGCCGCCTTGCCTCTTTGGTACAGCCCACAACTTGTATGTAGCCGACAACACCATCCAACTGCCGACAGCATCCCATGCCCTCCATGCCCTTGCACCAAGTCCAAACTAGTCACTTCTGTATCTTGTGCTCCAGGTCCTAGCTCTAATGGTCTTTTTCTGGCTGCCTCTTCTGGATTAGCCCTGAGAATGTACATGAGCATGTCATGCACATGACATCCCCCTCTGCTAAACTTGATGACGGGATTCCAAACTGTTCTTGGATGACTGTCATCATCCCAATCTTTTCGTGAAGTCCCTTTGTTATCCATCCATCCCTGGCAAACCCTTTTCTCTGAAAACCCAGCCCGGTCTCCAAAACCACTCTGTCTTAGATTGAGATCTATGCATCTATTCCATCTAGTCCACAATCCATTCCTGCCTTGACTCTGAACACTGTCTTGGTCTTCATTCCTAAGAAATGAGTCTGGCACTCACACATCACCCCTTGGAGGATAATCCTCCCTTGGGACCGTTGCCCGAGAACCTATCTGGCTCACAGGATTGCCATCCCCTCTGGCTTTGTGGAACACCACCAACAAACCTCCTGGGAGCTCTTCCTGATCCTGTGTTCCCTGCCTTGGGCTTCGTATCCTTGTACTTTTATGTACCTTGGACTTGTACACCATCGTATGGGACTGAATCAGTGTTTAGCTTTGCTGAGCCTGATGCTCTGATACCAATGTAACACGCGGAAGCCGTGGGGGTCTTCTTTCAGCCCTAAACACTGCTGGAAACATGCTGATGCAAAATGCAGACATGAAGAGAGATGAAGAGAGAGAGAGAGAGAGATATGGCTGGAAATTCAGTATATTCATATTGTACGAAAAGGTACTCCTAATCTACAGCCATAGGCTGCCTTCATAAAAGGTGGGAAACACCCAAAAATTGTCCTAATGTTGGACCCATTCCCTAGAGGAATGAATGATTACAACTATGAGCACTCACGCCTTTATATAGGCTTCTGGTCGATTGCTGTCGGACCAGCCGACTGGGCACCCTTTTCCAGAAACACTGGTCGGCGCATCAAGCCCCTGAATCCTCTTCTTCTGGTACAGCCGCCTTGCCTCTTTGGTACAGCCGACAACCTTGTATGTAGCCGACAACACCATCCAACTGCCGACAGCATCCCATGCCTTCCATGCCCTTGCACCAAATCCAAACTAGTCACTTCTGTATCTTGTGCTCCAGGTCCTAGCTCTAATGGCCTTTTTCTGGCTGTCTCTTCTGGATTAGCCCTGAGAATGTACATGAGCATGTCATGCACATGACATCCCCCCCTGCTAAACTTGATGACGGGATTCCAAACTGTTCTTGGATGACTGTCATCATCCCAATCTTTTCGTGAAGTATTATAAGAGCTTTGATTACAATAAGGCTGGGAACTCAGCCGTCATAGTAGAACTCCTGAAGCCTGCAAATACCCTGCATCATGGCTTCATATCCACTCGGCATCCACAAACAAGTCCAGCCATTGTTCACATCGAAAGACTCTCACACATTGAGTCTGCATACAGAAGCTTTCTCCCATGATCAAGGCTGCCACAACCATCCCTAGCCTCTCACACTATGAACAGCATCACACCCTGACACATCCAGTGCTTCTGCATCACAACACAGACTCCCAAATTGTCTCTCAAAAGAGAACTCGTATCACAGCACAGCATACCATACAGTCGACACACCTGTACCAACCTTCTCTACCTTCCAAGGGTACTATCCATCTCTGTCATGGAATTCCCTGTCCCCTGTCCAATCAGTAGCAAGGCTGTACCATACATGTGTCCATTCTTGTACCTTCTGCCTGCATGTGACCTATCTCCTGGAGAAACCCAAAAAAAACATGTTTCCTCGAGAAACCTACGACCTGTTTCCACATGAAACCCTTAGGCCTGTTTCCCTTTGAAACTTCTGTCCTGTTTCCATAGAGAACCATTCATGGCACCATTCAACAACAGTGCCAACAACGGCATACATCTAGTTACCTGTTCCCTCATGAAACATCTGGAAACATAGAGATGTCCATAACTGTAGGTCCCTCTGCTCCTTTCTAGCAGGAAGAAAACAATCTGCTCCATGAGCACGCAGCCATGCGAGCTTGGATCACTCCCATGCCAAGAAACACTTTCAATTGACCTGTACTTGCAGCCGAAAACCCAAGCACATAGCTGAATTTGCTACCAAACAAAAACAGCCCATAAACAGTTCATAAACAGTCTCAAAATATTCCTGTTGCAAGGAGGATCAGCACCATGTGCACCTCTGTCCCAATAGCCACCTATGGGTGAGAGGAGCTGTACACTACAATCCAAGATTGCCTTCAAAGAGCTGTGTGTACCTCTGTAGTCCTGGCCACCTGAGAATCCAGGGAAACCAGCCCCTCCTTTCTGCAAAAACACGCCGTCCTTCAAAAAGCACACGCCTGGCCGCCTGTGAGATGCACTGCCGCCTATACGATGCGCTGCTTGCATAGTACTCAACCTGCAGCCACTTGTACGATGCACCTGCACCACCTATCCGTACAGGTCAACACCTGCAGCCACCCGTACCAAATAGTGTGCAGCTGCCGCATGTATCAGCTGTCGTACAGCAGTTGCTGCCTGTACCAGCTGTACGGGACTGCACCGTACTTGACTGTACCTGCTGTCCGTACAGGCTTGCAGTTACTGCCTGTACCAGCCGCCAGCCAACCTGCACAGTAGGCGTCTGAACCTGCAGCACCCTTACCCTGGTCGCCAGCTCCGCCTGTACTTCCAGCCGCCAGTAAACATGCAGCTACCTGTTCCGTACAATACTCAACCGCCTGTTCTGTACGACCAGCAGTTCCACATGGGTACTCTCTACGCAGGTGTGGTTCCCTTCTCCTCCACGCAGCCAACATGCACGACTCCTCCCCAAAAAGCAAACGTGAGAAAGAGGCGTGCCCCCTCCCAAAAGTAGAGTAGCCTCTATATTTTTACTTAGGGGCCTCCCAAGGTTTTAAAACCTTTATAACATTAATTTTTGACCACCAAAGGTTATAAAACCTTTTTAAATCAAAATCTCTTTGCCCCCTTCACACTTGGGGTTGTCCACACATGGGCTTACTTTTTGACTCCAACCTGATGCCATTCACTGTCCACCATGTCCCCGTGCACACCTGCATACTGTCCAGAGAAAAACACAGGGTCGTGACGTACCCCCCTCTTGAAAAATAGCAAGTGTCCTCGATTGCACTCAATGGCACAGTAAGGCATCTTAGGAGCAAACACGCCCCATATGGCAAAAACAATGGCCCTCCAATGCATCTGGGTGATAAAACAATCATCCTGCACAATAGGCCACACTGTCACGTCAAAGTGACAAACCACTCTTGCTTGTTCCTTCAGAACCTACAGCAAAAGTCTAAAACCAAATGGAAACACGTTAACTGTGTTAGCCAAAAACAAAACCATGCATCATTCTACATATGACAAACATATGCATGACACATATATGCATTCGCAAACAATATGCTCCTCAAGATGCTGTACCTACTCCAAAGTAACAGTCTAAGGTCTGCTCGCAAGCCTTACGCCCATGGGCATCCCGCAGGACCCACGACTGATGGTACAACATGAGCATATGAAAGCACTCAATGCATCCAAACACTACATCCACTAAGTACTTCCCACGTATGTCTCATGGCCATCCCGTAGGAGTCACACCCAGTGGTGCATCCATGAACATAATAAAGCACTTGATGTATCATACCAATATACATGCCGCACACCACACAATCCAGAGTATTACCCAATGTATTCTCAATGGTACCAGGATCCAATGGCACCAGAATACAATAATACCACAAAAACTGTATGCATACATGCACAAATAGAGTTCAATCCATATTTCCATGAACCAAACCAACTCTAGGACTGCTCGCAAGACTTATGCCCTCCATAGAGTTATCCATAGTTGCAGTTATAGTTCAAGGTGCCTCCAGTACCTTCGGGTGAATACAAAGATGTCACCAAGCGACTCCTAGATAACAACTGAGCCTGTCTGTAACAAGGGAGCGGAGGTGCTACCCGCCTCTTGAGCATCAGGCAATGCTCCAGACCTATGCTCTGTTGAACCTGAATGAGCCGTAACAAGAGTCGACTCCAACTCAAAGGCATCAAGATAAAGCTGCAAATCCTGAGGTGAATCTGCTAAGTCACCCTCCTCCATCCACTTCGCATCCATGAGTGAACCTCCTCCATCCACTTCGCATCCATCAGTGAACCTCCTCCATCCACTTCGCATCCATCAGTGAATAGCTGTTGAACTCAACAGGCTAGCGACGGGAAACTTTACCTTGTACCTTTCTTTCCTTATGTGCGAGTATCTGCTCGGGAATAAGAACCTCGTCAAGTTCCTCCGCTTCCGTCTGAGCCTCATCTGATACATCCTCAGGCACCCAAAACCTGCTTGCACTCCACCCAAGTGGTAAGCACAAGTCCTCAATGAAGCATAGTAGATCACCAATGCTAAACATAGAAAGAAACTGTCTTCCAAACCCCATGAAGCCTCCGTGAAGATACAACTGGTGACAAACTGTCGAAAGCCATAGCCTTCAACCCATGTTTTGCACCATAACACTTCAATTGCTTCCTGTTCCTGGCCGACTACTTCTTGTCCTTGGTGTCTTTTCTCCTGAGCTTCATCTTCAGCTCTTGCTCTTCACCTCATATAGGCAAAGACACACAACCGTGCACTGTCTCCTGCACTTCCTTTTCACTTTCCTCATGTTGAAGCTTTGGATGTGACAACCACGGGCTCGCCTCCTTGAGAAAGTCGACGATGTCCCGGCAAACGGAACCTTGAAACCGGCCTAACGGGCGGTGAAACAAACACTCGCACATAAAACACTTCAACGCCATTGAGGACCTAGAAAAGAAAAACAAACAAGGGGAGCTAGAGTGCTCCTGCAAACAGTACACGGATACCGATTGGCCCCAAAACGCAGTGGCGCCCCTTGCGGTATTTCTTTAATTGATTATAAGAGCTTTGATTACAATAAGGCTGGGAACTTAGCCGTCATAGTAGAACTCCTGAAGCCTGCAAATACCCTGCATCATGGCTTCATATCCACTCGGCATCCACAAACAAGTTCACATCGAAAGACTCACACATTGAGTCTGCATACAGAAGCTTTCTCCCATGATCAAGGCTGCCACAACCATCCATAGCCTCTCACACTATGAACAGCATCACACCCTGACACATCCAGTGCTTCTGCATCACAACACAGACTCCCAAACTGTCTCTCAAAAGAGAACTCGTATCACAGCACAGCATACCATACAATCGACACACCCGTACCAACCTTCTCTACCTTCCAAGGATACTATCCATCTCTGTCATGGAATTCCCTGTCCCCTGTCCAATCAGTAGCAAGGCTGTACCATACACGTGTCCATTCCTGTACCTTCTGCCTGCATGTGACCTATCTCCTGGAGAAACCCAAAAAAAACATGTTTCCTCGAGAAACCTACGACCTGTTTCCACATGAAACCCTTAGGCCTGTTTCCCTTTGAAACTTCTGTCCTGTTTCCATACAGAACCATTCATGGCACCATTCAACAACAGTGCCAACAACGGCATACATCTAGTTACCTGTTCCCTCATGAAACATCTGGAAACATAGAGATGCCCATAACTGTAGGTCCCTCTGTTCCTTTCTAGCAGGAAGAAAACAATCTGCTCCATGAGCACGCAGCCATGCGAGCTTGGATCACTCCCATGCCAAGAAACACTTTCAGTTGACCTGTACTTGCAGCCGAAAACCCAAGCACATAGCTGAATTTGCTACCAAACAAAAACAGCCCATAAACAGTTCATAAACAGTCCAAAATATTCCTGTTGCAAGGAGGATCAGCACCATGTGCACCTCTGTCCCAATAGCCACCTATGGGTGAGAGGAGCTGTACACTGTGAGCAAGAGGGGAGAGGAGAAGCAAGAGGAAGGCGGGCTGATTTGCTGGACAGCCACTTGCAAGTTTAAGTTCTTCTTTTTTTCCCACCCACCCACCCTTTTCAGTTACATCCCCGCAATGGTAGATTTACTTGAGATGGCTGAGAAGCATGTGAAGATCCCGACACTCCCCACGTTCTTAGTGGACCGTCAGTTGGACGGGAACAACTACGGCATATGGAAGGTAATGATGGAATCTGTTCTGGAGTCTTACGACCTTGCTGATTTCATTGTTGTTGGGGTTCCACGGCGAGAGGTAGAGGAAGGGGAGTTACCCTCGATTTGGAAGGAACGCGAGGCACATGCACAGTTATGGGATCGTATCAATGCTAGGGTCCGTTCTTTCATCTTCCTCAACTGCACACCACAGGTAATCAATCATATCAAGCATATGACGTTGGCCAGAGGTATATGGCAGCATTTGGCTTCTCTCTGTAACAGGGTATCACCCATGAAGAGGATTTCCCTGGAAGTACAGATGCGGGTTATGAATCTTGCAAAGTCCTTGACGATGCGGGAGCACATTAACAAGTTGCTGGTTCTTCAGCAAGAAGTTCTTCAAGCTGGGAAGGAGATATCATCGGAGGATATGGCCATATCGTTGCTGTCGCATTTGCTCTCTCAATACTCAGCTTTCTACTCTTCTTTGATTACCAGTGGCAGGCTCAGCACCATCACATGGGAGGAGCTTGTGCCCATGGTCTTGGACTAGGAGGAAAGATTCACGAGCCCTCCATAGGGCGGAGGTTCGGAGGCCTTAACTGGCCAACAGTCGAAAGGCCGGAATAACAACAACAAGGGCAAAGGGAAGGCTTCATCGGAGAAGTCTTTTGAGAAGAAACCTGATGCAGACCGAGAGAAACTGAAGGCCGAGAGGACCTGCAATGATTGTGGCGAGAAAGGCCACTATTGGAGGAAGTGTTCTAAGCGGACTGGAAAGAGTGCTGATTCTTCAGCTTTAGCTGCAAAGACTCCAGCCTTTGTGCACTTAGAGATGATGGACTTAGATGCTTCATCTTCTTCGAGCGAGGAGGCAGTTGGCTTTACCGCAAAGGATACTTGGGAGTGGATTCTTGACAGTGGTGCTTCCAGGCACATGACTTCTTCCCGTGACTTCTTTTTGGATTTGAAACGACAGTCAAGTCACATTTTCATTGGTGACAATTCCACAATTCTGATACACAGTGAGGGTCGGATGGAGATCATTCTTGATAGCAAGGGGGGTAAGCATTCCTCTCGTGTTCTTTAAGTCCCAACACTTGGTTTTCATCTATTGTCAATGCATGAGGTATGCAAGACTGGCTTCCGGGTGGAGTTTGAGGAGCATTCAGTTGCTCTACGAGATTGCGAGACTGGCCAGGTTGTTTGGGAAGGCGGCGTGGAGAATGGTATCTACAAACTCTCTGCACTCTCCTCATTGATAGGTTCTCAGGTTGGTGACTTGTGGCATTTTCGGTTTGGCCACTTAAATGTGGATGCGCTGCGGCGAGCTTCCTGGGACCAGATGGTGGTTGGCTTGCCAGATGTTGGCAGCAGGCAAGGACGTTGCAGTTCTTGCATACGTGGTAAGCAGCACAGGAAATCCTTTCCGAAAAAGCAGGCTTCCAGGCGGGCTTCGAAACCATTGGAGTTGGTTCACACTAACTTGTGTGGACCTATGCAGACACCATCCTTGGGAGGATCTCTATATTTCATGTTGTTTGTTCCAGATTCACGTGGGTCTATTTTCTTTCTCAGAAGGACCAAGCCTTTGCTCGGTTCAAGGAGTGGCATGTGATGGTGGAGAAAGAGTCTGGACTGCAGGTGAAGACTCTCCGGGCTGACAAAGGAGGTGAATTCTCTTCATGCTTTCATCAGATTTTGTGCAGATCATGGCATCAAGAGGGAACTGGCCAATATAGGTTCGCTATCAGAGAATGGAGTGGTAGAATGCAAGAATAGGACTGTGGTGGAGATGGCGAGGACGATGCTGGAGCATCGTGATCTTCCTCATCCACTTTGGGGAGAGGCTGTGGCTACGACTGTCCATATCCTCAACCGTTCTCCGACGACTTCAGTACCTAACATGACTTCCTTTGAGGCATTCTATGGCAGGAAACCTGATGTCTCGCACTTCTGTGTGTTTGGGAGCGATGCGTATGTACACATTCCGAAGAAGTAGAGGGGGAAGCTCGACTCCAAGTCCCAAAAGCTTATATTTGTGGGATATAACTCTCTTTCCAAGGGATATAGATTGTTTGATCCAGAGAGGAATGAGATTGTTGTCAGCAGGGATGTGGTCTTTGATGAGCATGTTCCGGTTTCCACTGTTGATGAGCCGCCACTTCTTGGAGACCTAGAGGATTCTAATGATGATTCCCAATCTATTGTTCCAGCTGGACACCCACAGTCAGTTCAGGAGGTTGAGCCCGCAACTGGAGTTGAGCCCCCGCAGTAGCAGGAGGCTCCGCGTTCCGTTCGAGTACCCAGGTGGTTAGTTGACACCCTTCGGGAGTCAGGTGTCACGGAGCTTCCCTCCGAATGGACCACAAAGGATGGACCTCGAAGATCGCACAAAGTTCGTGACAAAAGTCATTCAGCGGATCTTTTACAGGTAAACTATGCTTTGATGTCTCGTATCATGCGGGACAAAGAGCCCACTTCCGTCAAGGAAGCCCTTGCACAAGATACTTGGAGGAAAGCCATGCAGGTGGAACTGGATGCCATCGAGAAGAACAACACTTGGGAGTTGGTACTGAGGCCGTCAAAACGGTCAGTCATTGGTGTCAAATGGGTCTTTAAGACCAAATGCGTTTGATGGGTCGGTGGACAAACACAAAGCCAGGCTCGTGGCTAAGGGTTATGCTCAGCGGCCAGGAATTGACTATGAGGATACCTTTGCACCGACAGCGAGGATGACCACGATTCGGATCGTTCTAGCCCTTGCTTCTTCTCAGAGGTGGTTTGTGTATCAGATGGATGTCAAATCTGTGTTCCTTAATGGTGACCTGCAGGAGAAGGTGTATGTTGAGCAGCCTCCAGGCTTTGTGCCTCCAGGCTTTGTGGTTCCAGGATCAGAAGGGATGGTTTATAGGTTAAGGAAGGCCTTGTATGGTCTTAAACAGGCTCCCAGGGCTTGGAATCAATAGATTGATTCCTCTTTCTTTGGACTGGATTTCAGAGATCGGTTGCAGATCCCAACCTGTATCTCTTTCGGGAACGCGGCATGGTTACGTTAATCATCCTTTATGTGGATGATCTCATTCTCACCGGCGGTCTGTTAGAAGTCATCTCCTGTCTTTATGTGACACCAGGGCCTTTGTTGTGGGTGTGCCCGCCCATTGTTGGTGTTTTCTCATTTTTCCTCACTCCCCGTATTTTCCCCCGTTTTTTCCCATTTTTTTGTGGTTTGAGTGGCAGCCTTGAGGTGGCAGGATGTCTTAGCATGTGGCCGATTGCTGCTGTATGCGTTTACTGATGCTGGCCGAGTGTGTGGACACCTTCTTGGTGTGCTGGCCGACTGTACACAGTATTGGCAGACTGGTTTATGACTAGTCGTGGTGGACATGCTCCTGTCGGCTGCCGTACTGCAGGCCGACTGCTGTTTGGGTTCCATATAAAATGGCCCCACAGCCCCTTGCCACTTGTGTATCACTTCGGGATCTTCTTTGTGTATATAGAGCAGAGTTACACGCCTCTATCTCTCTCTCTCTCTCTTGTGCTGTTGTTTTTTGCATTGCGTTTGCTCTTGTGTTCCCAGATTTGGTCATCATCTCCGCTGCGCATTCTGACATGGTATCAGAGCCCGGGCGTGTGTGGTCTTGGGCGGCCCAGGCGTGTGGGGTCCTGGGCGACCCCCTCGCGCCTCGGTGGCTTGCAGAGCTCGAATCGAGGGAGGGTGTTGGAAGGTTGGCGATTTCGAGCGTGTGATCTATGGCTAGAAGGTGCCTTGGATTATCCCATAAGTGGAAGCATGGGAAGTTGAAGAGCCATATATAGGCTAGAGTGGCACCTTGTCATAATCATCTCCTCCGGCCGGTGTTTTGGGAGGCAGCTCACCGGGAGATGGGAGCCCAGTGGAGGGATGCTGCAGTGCCCATTTGGGGTGTTCGTGGAGCTCGATGGTGATGCGTCTCCTATGTGCGTTAGTCTTGCGTTGCGCATTCTGACATGGTATCCGAGCCCTAGGCTCGTGATAGTTCTTGGGATTTGTGTGAGCAAGAGGGGAACTGTTGTGTTGCTGATTGGTGGACTGTTCGGGACTGTTTGGGAAGAGTAGAAGCAAGAGGATGGCGGGCTGATTTGCTGGACAGCCACTTGCAGGTGTAAGTTCTTCTTTGTTCCCACCCACCCACCCTTTTTCAGAGTACATCCCCGCAATGGCAGATCTGTTAGAGATGGCCGAGAAGCATGTGAAGATCCCTACACTCCCCACGTTCCCGGTGGACCGTCTGTTGGACGGGAACAACTACGGCATATGGAAGGTTATGATGGAATCTGTTCTGGAGTCTTACGACCTCGTTGATTTCATCGTTGTTGGGGTTCCATGGCCGGAAGTAGAGGAAGGGGAGTTACCGTCGATCCGAAAGGACCGGGAGGCACAGGCACTGATGTGGGATCGTGTCAACGCCAGGGTCCGTTTGTTTATCTTCCTCAACTGCACAGCGCAGGTAATCAATCATGTAAAGCATATGACGTTGGCTAGAGGTATATGGCAGCATTTGGCTTCTCTTTACAATAGGGTATCGCCCATGAAGAGGATTTCCTTGGAAGTACAGATGTGGGTTATGAGCCTTGCAAAGTCGTTGACGATGCGGGAGCATATTAACAAGCTGCAGGCTCTTCAGCAGGAAGTTCTTCAGGTTGGGAAGGAGATATCGTCAGAGGACATGGCCATAACGTTGCTGCCGCATTTGCCCTCTCAGTACTCAGCGTTTTACTCGTCTTTGATTACCAGTGTGGCAGGCTCAGCACCATCATGTGGGAGGAGCTTGTGCCCATGGTCTTGGACCAGGAGGAACGATTCACGAACCCTCCTCAGGGTGGAGGTTCGGAGGCCTTAACTGGCCAATGGTCGAAAGGCCGTAACATGGGCAAAGGGAACATCGGAGAAGTCTTCTGAGAAGAAGTCCGTCGCTGACCGCGAGAAACTAAAGGCAGAGAGGACACGTAATGATTGTGGCGAGAAAGGCCACTATTGGAGGCAGTGTCCCAGGCAGAAGACCAAGAAGGGTGAAGATTCCTCAGCAGCAATCATGAAGACTCCGGCTTTTGTGCACCTGGAGGTGATGGACACCGATGTTTCATTTTCTTCAGGCAGGGAGGAGGTTGGAGGATTCTTCGCAACGGATACTCGGGAGTGGATTCTAGACAGTGGTGCTTCCAGGCACATGACTCCTTCCTGTTCAGATTTGACTCCTTCCTGTTCAGATTTACAGGATCTCTGCAGGTATTCTGGTCACATTCTTACTGGGGATACATCCACTATCCCAGTTCACAGTGAGAGCAGGTTGGAGATAGTACCCGATGGCAGAGGAAGGAAGCATTCCTCCCAGGTGTTGTATGTTCCGTCACTTGGTTTTTATCTGTTGTCGCTGCATGAGGTTTGCAAGACTGGCGTACGGGTGGAGTTTGATGAGCATTTTGTTGCTCTCTGGGAGACAAAGCAACATGCCAGGTGGTTTGGGAAGGTGGAGTGGAGAATGGAGTTTACAAGCTTTCAGCACTCTCTATCCCAGGTCCTCAGATTTGTGATAAGTGGCAGTCTAGTAATGGCCACTTAAGTGTGGATACGCTGCAGGTGCAGGCATTCCGGGACCAGATGGTGGATAGCTTGCCAGTTGATGGCAGCAGTTGGCAAGAACTTTCCAGTACTGATGTTGGTGGTTCTTGTGTTCGTCAGTCAGAGGAAACTGAACAGGTAACTCATGTTCTGATGTCTCGTAGTATTCGGGACAAAGAAACTGATGTTCTTTCCACGGGGACCTCTTGGAAAGCCAGGCAGGTGGCAGTTGATTACTTGCAGAAGGAGGTGCATTCTCTAGGCTTTGTGGTTCCGGATTTAGAGGGGGTGGTTCCGGATTCAGAGGGGGTGGTTGACAGGTTTCAGAAGGCCTTGCGTGGTCTTCAGCAGGTTTCCAGGACTTGGCTTTGCACCGAAACAGGTGTTGATCCTTGTGAGAAGTGTGATGCCTCTTTGACTCGGAAGCAGAATGGTTCATTGATTTGGTTGATGGACACCAGATTGGACGGGAGCTTCCTGACAAGGCAGTTGAGCTCATGGTTGCAGATGACTCTTTGGGAGGCAGGATTGCGTATCCTGTGGTTTCTGCAGCATGCGAAGGATCATGGACTCTTTTACACAGGAGGGGGATTGATGGATGGAGTTCGACTCCACGGTTGGAGTGACTCAGATTGGGGAGGAGATCCAGACACAAGGAGATCTACTTCAAGCCGAGGAGCAGTTTTATGGAGCAGTAAGAGGCAGTCATCCTTTGCCTTGTCGTTGACAGAGGTAGAGTACTGTCATGTGCACAGTGTGTATCTACCGTGTGCTACACGCACGCAAGACTAGTTTTGAGGCTTGGGGAAGCTTGGAGCTAGGCAGGCTGATTGACGAGCTGAGTTAGGGATAAACTAACGGGCGGGCACCCAAGTATGGACGGGTGGGCGCCCAAGTGTGGACGCCCGATGACCGGTCAAGAGCCTATAAAAAGGGTGGCCAAGGTTAGTTATGGGGATATAGAGAGTCTCGCGAGTTTGTGAGAGCTCTATGGTCTTGGAGCCTGGATCTAGTGTAGACGTGCACCTGCTTTACGCAGCCGAGGCCGGTAGCAATCTCGAGGCCCGCGAGGGCAGCTTCGTGGCGGTATGGGACGTCGCGAGGAGGAGATTGGTCGGTACGTCATCCTAGTTAGCTCAGCTCGTGGCTCGGTGGGGACAGCCAAGACTGTGGGCTTGCCCACGGCTGTCATGGTTGGGAGGTGAGTCAGGCCTGCATCCCCTTGTTGTTTGTTTGTTCGTTTGTTTGCAGGATTCGAGTATCGTACCAAGAACGATCACGAGGAGATCCGTGGGGTTTTGACAGTGGTATCAGAGCATACCTCGTGAACGAGCAAGTCGGTAGGTAGAGAAGATGAGGTCGAACAAAGGTATGTGTTAAAAAAGCTTGCTGTTTTTTCTGTGCATACTGTGGTTTTTAGATTCAGTATGTGTTTTTTCTTCATCAAAGAAACCCAAGTTGATGGGAGGTGGTAGTCTAAGTAGGGTCGCTTGCTAGAGAAGAGAGTCGTTTGTGCAGTCACATGAACTATAGGGAGAGAAAACAAAAAAAGCACGTTTGCTTTTCGTTGAACGAGATTGGGAGAGAGAGCGTTTGTGAGAAGGAGGCGTTGGCGGGTTTGTGCGCTGGTAGGTGTTGACGTTGGCTATCAAAAGCTAGCAGCCGGCTTAGCGTTCGAAGGCAGCCTTGTTGGCGGGCGCCTAAGACTTTATAGGCAAGCGGCCAGGCCTGCGTAGCCAGGCGGCCAGACCTGCGTAGCCAGGCAGCAGGCGCCTTGGCCTACGCAGCTAGGCGACCAGCCTAGCGGGCGCAGGCGCCCAGGCCAACGCGAGGCTGGCGCAGGCAGCATTGGCCGACAGCAGCACGTGTGACACACGCAGGTGCCGGCAGCACATCAGGCGACGGCGGCAGATGACGTCTTCAGACAGCATGCCGGCAGGGTTAATCCAGGAGGAATGAGAAAAAAAAAAAAACAAGGAAAGCACACGTCTTTTTTCGAGCTTTTGTTTTTTTTTTTGAGTTTAATTTTTTTTTAAAAAGATTTAAAAACTCCTCCTTTAAGGTTTCAAGGTGTTTTATTTTTTTTAAAGAAACTAGAATATATATATCCATATATATATATATTTTAAAAAAAAACACAAAAGCAAAAGCCAAACTTAGCTTTTGGGGGCTTTTAGTTTTTGTAGAAACCTTTATAAACCCTCTTAAGTGGGCTTCTTGCCACACATCTCTCAAGTTTTCAAGCTCTCAAGCTCTCAAGTTCACTCACACTTATGTTGTGCAAAGATCGAATTTTCTCTCCACGTACCCTCTTCACGATGTCGACCCAAGAATTAGAGTTGGAGCCCCTTGTGGAACGCGAAGGCTTGCCGGCTACGAAAGGTACCGATGCCGATCTTTTTGACGATTTTGTGTCAAAATCAGATTTCCAAGAGTTCAAAGTAGCTCTCGAAGCTTCTTCGTCGGAACGTCAGGCACAAATCGCAACCCAGATGCAAGCTTTGCAGAACTCCATCGCTCTATTGACCACTACCCTCTCTACTTTCTCGGGTATGGATACCTTGGCTTTTGCTTTAGGCCCCAACATTACTCCGGAACCGTTCGGGGGCGAGCAAAAGCAGCGCACCAAGGAGATCGTGGACACGTGGCTACATAAGTGGCAAGTTCACTTTCAGTTTCATCCATATGATGACGGAAAGAAGATACAGTTAGCAGCAGGTTTCCTGTCCGGCAAAGCTTTGCTTTGGTGGAAGGAACTCAACCCTAAGCCAACGACTTGGGCACAATTCGAAGACGTCTTCAAGAAAGAATTCCTCAAGAAAGAGGATGATTATGATGTTGCCCGGTTTTCAGCTTTGACCATGACCTCGCAGCACCTCACTTATGAGGTCTACCTCCAGAAGTTTAGGGACTTGTAGATGAAAGCTACAAAGATGGATCCCACTACTCTTTTGGGGTTTTTCGTAGCTGGTTTACAAGACTCATATCGTTTACAGGTTAAAAATAACAAATGTAAAACATTGGACGAGGCCATTCATTCAGCTCGTATCTATGATGATACAATGGTCTCTTTCAAGTCGAAACCCGTTACCGAGCAGGGGAACAAGCATAAAAGAAAGTTCTCCGCACCTATGGCTAACACGACAGAAGGAAAGTCTTTGTACCAACCTTCGAAGAATTCCAGTTGAGTGCCCGAAGCAAAAGAGTACCAAGACAAATGCTGGACCCAAGCCAAAGGCAGCTAACCAGTTGTCTTTGACAGGTACGTCAATAATTGTACTTTCTCGCCCTAGTACTTGTTCTGATTGTCTGTTCAATTCTAAAGTATTTGGCTTGCATGATCTTCTCCAAGTTTATGGAGAAGTGAATGGCCATAAGATTCACATTCTTCTAGACCTTGGCAGCTCACACAACTTTGTTAACTTCAAACTTGTGCAGAAATTGAGTCTTGATACGACACCCAGCGATCATACCTATGAGGTACGCCTACCTGCGGGAAGGCAAGTTTGGGATCGAAAGGTGGAGATGCTTCCAATCAAGATTCAGGACTACAAAGATACTCTGGAATGCTATGTTATGCATCTAGAAAATGTAGACTTATTATTAGAGATTGAGTGGTTTAAGACTCTTCAAGTCCAGATAGATTGGTCTAGTCATATTTTTTCTTTTCAGCATAAGGACACCCAGTATAGTATTTTAGGTGATTGTATTATCCCTCTCAAGGACCTCTTGTAAATACAATTGATTTTGGAAATATAATGGATTCTTCTTTGTATACCGCTTTTCATTGTGTATTGATTCCACTTTCTTCCTTTCTCATCCCTTCCTTGGATGTAAATGAATTAAGTGTGTTTGAAAGCAAAGAATTACAGAAGATACTTGATTCGTTTTAAGACGTATTTCCTAAGGAACTGCCATCGGGTTTACCACCTGAACGGGCAGTAGATCATCGTATTGACTTGATCCCTGGTGCTCATCCTGTCAGTATTCCACCTTGCAGGATGAGCCAAGCTGAGGAAGATGAGTTGGCTAAACAACTCGAAGATTATTTGAGGATGGGCCAGATCCGTCCAAGTAAATCACCTTGGGGTGCACCTGTGTTGCTTAGGAGAAAGAAGGACAATACTTGGAGAATGTGTATAGATTACAAGAGATTGAACAAGCTGACCATTAAGAACCGTTATCCTCTCCCTAGATCAGATGACTTGATTGACCGGTTAGCAGGAGCGAAATATTTTACGAAGATAGATTTACGTACTGGCTATCACCAGATACGTATTCATGAAGGGCATGTCGAAAGAACCGCCTTTCGGACTAGGTATGGCCATTACGAGTTTCTCGTATTATCTTTTGGGTTAACCAATGCTCCAGTCACTTTCCAGCAAATGATGAACGATCTTTTTCGTGAACATTTGGAAAAATTTGTGGTGGTGTTCTTGGATGATATTTTGATATATAGTCGTACTCTTGAGGATCATCTCAGACAACTCACGATTGTCTTATCTATTTTAAGACAGAATCGACTATATGCTAAGTTAAGTAAATGTGAGTTCTTTATGACCGAAATCATTTACTTGGGACACAAGATCACTAGAGATGGATTGAGCATTGACTATGACCGAGTTCAGAAGGTTCTGGACTAGCCTATACCGCAAACAGTGAAACAACTTCGTTCTTTTCTCGGTTTTGTTGTTTTTCTTCGGAAATCTGTGCGGGAGTACTCTCAGCTCACACTACCGATGACCGACTTATTGAAAGGTTGTGGACGTAAGTCAAATCAGCCTATCACTTGGAATAACGATTTGGATATGGCCTTCAGACTTTTGAAAGATAAAGTCAAGGAAGCACCTATCTTAGCATTACCTGATCCTAGTCGGCCTTATGTTCTTGAAACTGATGCCAGTGACTATGCTATCGGGGCTGCTCTATTTCAAGATGGTAGACTGGTTGCTTTTGAAAGTAAAAAGCTAGACGACACTCAATCTCGTTGGCCAACCTTTGAGAAGGAGCTTTATGCTGTGATTCATGCTCTCAAGGTTTGGAGACATTATTTATATGGCTCCAAGTTTGTGGTATTGACTGATCATCAGTCAATCAAGTATGTGTGTGATGCGGATGATTTGAGAGGAAGGAAAGCTCGTTGGGCAGAGTTAATGCAAGATTTTGATTTTGAGATCCGTTATCGGAAAGGGTCCATGAATAGTGTTGCAGATGCGCTTAGTCGAATTAGAGTGGTGAATTCTTTGTCGTTCACCGAGATTTCTACTGACTTATTTCAGTCATTGAGAGGGCTTTGCAGGACTGATAGTTATTTTGGTCCATTTTGGTAGAAGATCCAGGACGGGAGCTCATTGATTGACCAAGACTCAATGACTGAGCAGTCTACCATTCAGGCTGGCAGGAGGCCAGTGGATGATTCGGAATGGTTTACTATTCCGTAATGACAAAATTTGTGTACCACAGATCCCAGACATTAGGTCCAAGATTCTTAAGGAGTGTCACGATGCCCCTTCTGCTGGACACCCTAGGATACACAGGACACTATCGTTAGTGAAACACACTTTTTATTGGCCAAAGATGAAAGGGTATGTAGAAGATTATGTTCTCACGTGTCAAATTTGTCAGGCAATTAAAGCTGAACGCTTTAGACAGGCTGAGTTGTTGCATCCTTTGCAAATCCCAGGTAATAAATGGGAAAGTATTTCCATGGATTTTATTACTGGATTGCCATATTTGGGTTGTGGTAGATCGCTTGACAAAATGGCTAGATTCTTACCGACCTGGAAGACTATTACAGCTACGTAATTAGCATGGCAGTTTATCGAGCAATTATTTAGACTGTACGGGTTACCGACATAGTCAGTGATAGGGACTCTAAGTTTACGAGTGATTTTTGGAAACTTGTTTTTGAGAAGTTGGAAACAACTTTGAATTTGAGTTTCTCTGATCATCCTCAATCTGATGGCCAGACTGAAAGAGTGAATCAGATTTTGGAGGATATGCTTCGAGCATATTTATCCAAAAGACAGAGTTCATGGGAGGATTATCTTCCTATGTTAGAATTTGCATATAACAGTACTAAGCATACGAGTACAGGTTTTAGTCTTTTCATGCTTATGTATGGTTTTCAACCTAGATCACCTGTAAGAGTAGGATTCTCAGGACTTCAGCATGATGCAGCACGTAATTTTTTGTAAGATATGCAGGAAATGTTACAAGTTGCGAAGGAATCTATTAGAAGTGCTCAAGACCGAGACAGGTTTTATTCTAATAGACATTGTTCACCCAAAGAGTTCTCTAAAGGAACGATGGTGTATTTGCGAGTTCCGAAAGATTCCGAGACTTTACGGACAGGTCGATCTCCGAAATTATCCCCTAGATATTGTGGACCATTTCGTGTTACACGACGGATTGGTTCAGTTGCATATGAATTGGATTTGCCTTCTCATGTGAAAGTTCATCCTGTATTTCATGTCAGTAGACTTAAGGAAGTACTGGGTGGAGCAGATCAGTTAGTTACTCCTCAAGAAATTATAGATGTCGAGGACATGATATTTGTTCCGCACGAACGTGAAAAGATTCTTGGATTTCGTGAAAGAAGATTGTGTAATACGCTTATCACGGAATACAAGATCAAGTGGAAGGATCGTGTTGAGGAGGACGCTACATGGGAGACATTGACTACTCTTCAGAGAGATTACCCTGGCTTTTTAGTAAGCTCAGGAGTGAGCTCTTAGAGGAAGGGGAGTATGTCATGTGCACAGTGTGTATCTACCGTGTGCTACACGCACGCAAGACTAGTTTCGAGGCTTGGGGAAGCTTGGAGCTAGGCAGGCTGATTGACGAGCTGAGTCATGTGCATAGTGTGTATCTACCGTGTGCTACACGCACGCAAGACTAGTTTCGAGGCTTGGGGAAGCTTGGAGCTAGGCAGGCTGATTGACGAGCTGAGTCAGGGATAAACTAACGGGCGGGCACCCAAGTATGGATGGGTGGGCGTCCAAGTGTGGACGCCCGATGACCGGCCAAGAGCCTATAAAAAGGGTGGCCAAGGTTAGTTATGGGGATATAGAGAGTCTCGCGAGTTTGTGAGAGCTCTATGGTCTTGGAGCCTGGATCTAGTGCAGACGTGCACCTGCTTTACGCGGTCGAGGCCGGCAGTAATCTTGACCGTGAGGGTAGCTTCGTGGCGGTATGGGACGTCGCAAGGAGGAGATTGGTCGGTACGTCATCCTAGTTAGCTCAGCTCGTGGCTCGGTGGGGACAACCAAGACTGTGGGCTTGCCCACGGCTGTCATGGTTGGGAGGTAGTCGCTATCTTAGGATTTGCTCAGGCGGCACCCGAGCTCCCTGTGGTTGGTTTCACAGCCAGGAGCTGAGAGGGGGTGTTAGAAGTCATCTCCTGTCTTCATGTGGACACCAGGGCCTTTGTTGTGGGTGTGCCCGCCCATTGTAGGTGTTCTCATTTTTCCTCACTCGTATTTTTTCCTATTTTTTTTCATTTTTCTGTGGTTTGGGTGGCAGGATGTCTTAGCATGTGGCCGATTGCTGCTGTATGCGTTTACTGATGCTGGCTGAGTGTGTGGACATCTTCTTGGTGTGCTGGCCGACTGTACACAGTATTGGCAGACTGGTTTATGACTAGTCGTGGTGGACATGCTCCTGTTGGCTCCCCTACAGCAGGCCGACTGCTGTTTGGGGGCCATATAAAATGGCCCCACAGCCCCTTGCCACTTGTGTATCACTGCGGGATCTTCTTTGTGTATATAGAGCAGAGTTACTTGCCTCTCTCTCTCTCTCTCTCTCTCTCTCTCTCTCTCTCTCTCTCTCTCTTGTGCTGTTGTTTTCTGCATTGCGTTTGCTCTCGTGTTCCCAGATTTGGTCGTCATCTCCGTTGCGCATTCGGACACGGTCATGTGGAGCACATTGGAGTGACGAAGGTTGCCTTGTCGGAGTTTGAGATGACCGACTTAGGCTTACTCCACTTCTTCTTGGGATTGGAGATCTGGTAGACCCAGAGGGGGTTTTTTGTCTCTCAGTAGAGTAGCGGTATGTTCATGAGTTGCTTGAGGCCTTTGGGATGGAGAACTACGAGCCTATTACGTCGTCGATGGACCCAAACACAAAGTTAATAGTGAATGATCCTTGTGAGCCAGTTGATGCCTATCTGTATTGGAAGCTCGTTGGTTCATTGATCTGGTTGCTGAACACCAGATTGGACTTCAGCTTTTCCGTGGGGCTGTTGAGCTTATTCATGTAGACGCCGTTGAAGTCTCATTGGGATGCAGGATTGCGGATCTTGCGGTATCTGCAGAGTACGAAGGATCTTGGACTCTTCTACACAGGAGGGGGATTGATGGATGGAGTCAGACTCCAAGGTTGGAGTGACTCAGATTGGGGAGGAGATCCAAACACGAAGAGATCTACATCAGGCTACAGTTTCACCCTCGGCTTAGGAGCAGTTTCTTGGAGCAGTAAGAGGTAGCCAACTATTGCCTTATCATCGACAGAGGCAGAGTACCGGGCTGCTTGTGGTGCTGCTTGCGAGGTTGTGTGGTTGTGGAGGTCGCTTGGCGAGATTGGGTTTCCACAGAAAGAGCCGACTGTCATTCAGTGCGATAACCAGAGCTATATAGCTATTACTCGAAACCCGGTCTTCCATGCCCGGACCAAGTACATAGAGATACAATATCACTTTGTACGTGAGAAGATCTTGGCTGGTGACATCTTGCTACTTTATTGTTCGACGGAGGACAATGCGGCGGACCTCTTCACGAAGTCTCTACCTTAGGCTATACTCCGGCGGCCCCTGGGGTTGGTTCCACATCCAGGAGCTGGTTAGCAGTCATATCCTGTCTGTATATTTACACCAAGGCTGAGAGGGGGTGTTAGCAGTCATCTCCTATCTGTATATTTACACCAGGGCCTCTGTTGTGGGTGTGCCCGCCCGATTTAGGTGTTTTCTCATTTTTCCCCACTCTATTTTTTCCCTATTTTTACCAGGTGTGGGAGGCTGTCTTGAGTGGTCCAGGTGATAGCCGACTGGTTCAGCTGCTCCTTATCTTTCTCTGTAGTTGGCCGACTCCACATGTGTGGTGGCCGACAGGCTGGAGCTGGCCGACTTTCATTTTTGCAAGTCGGGTGTATTTTTGCTGCTGTCGGCTGTCCTATTGCTGGCCGACTGCTCATGTGGGGTCATCTTGGCCCCCCACTCATTGTATTAGGTATTCGGGATTTTCTTGTGTATACATAGCAGAGTTACACGCCTCTCTCTCCTTCTCTATTGCTGTATTTTTTTGCAGTGCACTTGCTCTTGTGTTCTCAGATTTTGTCTTCATCTCTGCTGCATATTCTGACAGACTGTTCTTGCATCAAGTGTTCCTATGTAGTGCTTAGGGCTGAAAGAAGATTACGCAGAGCTTCCGCATGTTATAGTGCATATCTCTCTTTACAATTTTGTTGAATTAAGTGGCATATGTTTAAGGATGTGGGTGGTAAGTCATCCACTGAGCTAGACAGCGGCACAACCCTAGCGAGCATGTGCCCACAAAGCATGCACACCCCATACCACGCACCCCCAGTTATCTCGGCTGTTGACTGGCAGTGCCTACCAGTGGGCTGACCACTAGCTGGGACCCTTGGGATGCCCTAGTCCCTAGGTATAGCTCCACAATTGGAATTGATCACTAAATGAGCGCTAATCGCAATTATATAGCCACTTGACCAGTTCGCACTGCAATAAGAATTGTTTGGCCGGCCTCGGAGTTACAGTGGGCTTCTATTGTTGGCCGACAGGCCTCATCGGGGCTTCTTCTACTGGCCAACATACCTCTCTTATGCTTGGCCATGGCCACTATGCCAAGGGTTCAAGATAGGTCCCTTTTGTGGCTCTTGGGCACCCCTTATGGGAGCCCTATTATGGCTGGCCCTAAGGTTAGCCAAAGCCTATAATATCTAATGCTTCTACAATGCATCTAACGTAAGATAACCTAAACGCTCTGTTCTCCAAGTGGGTTAAGTGACACATACCGACACCTAAGGCTTCAGATGTGACTTACATAGCTCATGCCTGACATGTGCTTGGACTAGGGCTCACGATGGGGTCACGGCATACGAAAAATCCTAAAAAAGTTCTACTGATGTACAAATGTAGCATTGATGATGAGCCAGCGTCACATAGCACCTCAGACTCTCAGTGCATGTATAAAGTTATCCATGGAGCGATCATTAAACATAAAAAGGTTTGGTCTTTCAAGCGACCCAAGTCTTGTATACTGTGTGCTTCCACGGATTGACTTGTGTTACCTTGCACATCCATCGCTGTATTTTCAGCAAGAACCGTTGGTATGCATGAATTGGATCTAAGATCCAACAACCACTGTAAATATAGCATGTTCAGCAATATACAATAGATTAGGGTTACATCTCTTGTCTTCTGCATGTTTGGAAGTTAAGTAGGATTAGCATTAATCTCTCTTGTTTAGCATTAATCATGATCACTCTTCCGCATGCATGCTACAGATGAGAAGGCTGTTGGCTGCAAGCTTAAGCAGTCATGCGAGGAGGACTAAGTAAGCAGAGAATTTGAAGGGCATCATACCTATCCATTCCATCAGTTTTCTGCTCAACTGTAAGGCTGCTAGTTAGATGCAAGTATTTAGCAGGAGAGAAGATGACAGTGGAAAATTGAAAAATACACAATAAAGAAGCACATCCAGTACACCTATGACTAATGTCTGTGAGCAGACACACTAAAATTACAAACGATTGTTCACTGCTAAGAAGGCAGAAAAATCCCCGAGTTGGTGAAACTTCCCCAAATCTGTGTTGCTACCCACTATCTAATGCACGCTTGTGCTCTCCTGCTGGGAGTCCAACTGCTTGACTGCTGAGGAGGAGGCAGATTGATTGATGACTTAAGAGGGGGGGAGGGGGGGGGGGGGGGGGGGGGGGGGGGGCGCGGAGGGGGGCACGCTATTAATAGGGCCATCAGCCCACCCATCTCTTGGTTGGCTGGCTGCCTGACCTACTGCCAACCCGCCTGACCTACTGCCATGTTTTTATTTGAGTGCCTCCCACAGGTGGTCCACATAGGGGTGGCACTGTCCACCTGTCCAGTGCCTGGGGCAGCCTATCCTTGGGTTTTACTGATATGCAGTTGCATCACATAACCATGGGCCATGGCCTTTGCTTATAAGAGGGTGAACTGGTATTGAGGCCGCTCAACCATGGCCCTTGCTCATAACAGGGGCCTTATATATTAAGCTAGCTAGAACTCATCAATTTCTGTGATATGTTCAATCATGTATAGTTCACTTGAGAGAGGCCAGAGTTGTTTGTGTGCTGTATTGAGCTTTTTTTTCATAAAAAGCATCTTCTTTGTTAGGCTTAACCTTTATTTCGCTACTGTTTCTAATAGTGTTGAATCCCTTTGTCTGAGTTAGTAAATCTTGCTTTTTATGGTGTGATTTTGCAGAATGGAGTCAGCTTATAGAAACTGGATGTATAAGAGGGCCCTTGCTGAAGAAGACACAGCTGAGCAGAGGAGTGCAAAGCTGTCCAACAGGGAGGTTGCCACAGCCCTTGATACGACCAAGTGGCAGGTAAGTTGGAAGATAAGAAATAACTATGTTCAGTTTCTTGTCCTCCCTAGGCATGTGTGTGTGCTTTTGCATGCATGCATGTATGTATATAAACTGGCAGTCTGCTCATTTTTATCTGGATGATGTATGGCATATGTGAAGTAGCTGGAAGAGTTCAGGAAGGCAGTGACAAAATCCGCACAAAGTAATATTTTTCCATTGGGAGAAGATGTCTTAAAGAGACACTTTTTGTTCATAGCAGCAATCCAAGACCAGATCAGCTTGATAGAAAACACATTACATGAATGTATGGATATACACTTTTCAAACTCTTTACAATCGATTAATTTCAACGATGAGGAAAGAGATCAACTTGCCATGTTCTTGTCCGGGTTCCCATCCATTCCTGCAAGTGATGTACGCATTCACCCACTTGAGGAAAAAGATTCTCTACTCATTTCTTCAAAGCCCTATGCACCCATTTGTGATGCTGAGAGAACTGTAGATGTGGGGTCTTTGAGTAATCATTATGGCGCCCAAGTTTTTGGCTTATCATCCAGTTCAAATGAATGTTTGGGCAATGGTTGCAAGTCTGAACATGGGTCTTGTTTGGAGATAGTTGAAGCAAGTACAGTACTTGTAAAAAGGCTGAATGGGACAAAGCCTGTGCAAGATAGTGGTCTGCAGGATGCTTCTTGGGATGGTTCTTCAGAGCAAAGAGTTGTCATTCCTACAGACCATTCGATCGAGCCAGAAACTACAGTCAGAGAATTGATTGGTCCCCTTGCAGAAGAGAATGGAAGTGGTAAGCTTCAGAGCTGTAGGAATGGTTTTAGAAGATGGAAAAACGGATATCACCGCATTGATATCAAAGAGGACATTGCACCAGCTCGTTTCAGCAAGCTACAGGCTGATTTAAAGGAGGTGAGTTATCACAATTTGCAAAGGGAGCCTCTCTGTTATTTTTAATTAAGTTTAAGATGGCCTTTGTTTATAATCAGATTGTGATTATAACTGCATCAGGGGCCTTTCACTGAAGATCTGAGAAGCAAGAGGCGAAGTTCTCTACAAAGTGCAATAGGAAGGTGGAGGGTGCAACAACTATTGGCTGCATGCTATGTGGCTGCTTGCAATTCATCTGGTCGGAAAGCTATTGTAGTAGTTGTTGCTTTATGCTTCTGTTGTATGTACTTTTGGTTTCTATCAAGTCTGGTACCTTACATGAACACTAAATTTCCATACAAGTTTCAGGATTAAGGGTATTTGTAACTTTTAGTCAATAGGCGGACATACAACTTGTCTTTTGGATTGATCTGCAGGGGTTCAAGAAGCTTCTTGTGAATTATGTAGGTTAAGCTTCGTGTGACTTGTAAGCACTATGACTTTGCCATCTCAAAGGCTGACTTTTGATCCTTTATTGTGCATTTGCTGGGTATGGGAACTTGTGGACCAGGGAGATGGGGTGTTATTGGGAAATCGTAAGCTGATCCTTAAGGAGGTGAATTTAACGCTCTTCTAATATAGCCATATGTAGGGGTCAGTCCAAGGCTTTGGCCCATCCTAAAGGTAAGGCAGCATTCCCTATCCCCCCCTAAATGAAACACACCCCCCCTCTCTACAATGTGGAATCCCTCTCACTCCCCCCCCCCCCCCAAGCAACGCGGCAGTCCCATCTCCCTCACCCCCCTTTATAGCAAAATGCCCTCTCCCCTCCCTTAAAAGCAAAATGCCTTCTCCCTCCTCCCTCCCTCCTAACGACCAAGTGCCCCCGACCCCTCCCCTTCTTAAAAGCAAAACTCTCATAGAATCTCGCCCTCTCTCTCTCTCTCTCTCAGAGACTCACTCCCTCCCTAAATCCTAAAAGGATAGCCCTCTCACTCTCTCTCACAGAACTCACCTTCTCTGTCTCTCTCACCAACCCTTCCTTCACTCTAGCTAAACTACGATATTTGAACTCTGTGAAAGCAATACAGTAGCAGTACATGGTTGTAAGGTTAGGATAGAAGCTTGGAGATCAAGGATTCTGTTGAGGAGAAAGGTTCATAAGGGGTTTAAATCCTTTAGATTTATTGGCCACATGGCAAGTGTTGGGCAAGGGGGAGAATAGCCTAGCATGTGTAGAAGGCACAACTTGTGGAAATACCCAATTGGGGAAGGGTCTGTGAGGGCAAAAGGATGAAAGGGCCAGATGTACAAGAGATCAGAGTAAAACAACACAGCATGAAGTAGGTGAGTGAGTCTATATATAATGGTGAGTGAACATATGTACAAGAGCCCTGTGAGGTGACTCTGAGTAGAAGACCAGTGCAGAAGCAAAGACGATGTCGGAGCTGAAGCACGGTTAGTGATGAAGGCTTGAGTCGATGTGAGGCAAAGGCACTCCGAAAGGTGGTTGGTGTCAAAGGTCGCGTCGGTGGATGCAGAGGCACTCTGAGGTGGTAGTGGCAGCCGAAGATGAGGTGATGCAGGCTCTGGTGACGAGCGTGCTGCGGTACCTGAGGTGGTAGATGAATAGCAGAGAGGGCTGCCATCCCGAGTGGTGTAGTGGTACAAGCTTTGGTGACAAGGGTGCTGCAAGACCTGAAGGGTGCATGCTCTGGTGACAAGGGTGCTGCAATACCTGAGGGATGGAGAGGAGCAGAGGGGGCTGCTGTCCCGAGTGGTGTCGATAAGTAGAGAGGGCTGCTGTCCTGGTGATGTGAGATGGTGAGCAGAGAGTGGGCTGCTGTCCCAAGGTAAACTGAAGAAGAAAAACGATGATAAACTGTAGCAGAGAGTGGGCTGCTGTCCCAAGATAGGTACTGATGATAAAACGCTGAAGTGCTGAACTGTGTAGCAGAGAGTGGGCTGCTGTCCCATGAGCAGAGGAAAAACGCTGAAGTCCTCTACTGTAGCAGAGAGTGGGCTGCTGTCCCAAAGTGTGGCCTGATATAAAACGCTGATGTACTGACCTGTAGTAGAGAGTGGGCTGCTGTCCCAAGGTGTGACCTGATGTAAAATGCTGATGTGCTGACTTGAAGAGCCAATGATGATGAAGCAGACGATGTGCAGTCCCTGGCAGCAGCAACAGCAGCAGAGGTGGTACCGAATGTCTATGAAGTGGTACAAGTGGTGAAGTGATGAGGCAAGGCTATATATAGTGTGTGGGGAAGCTGGTCGGCCAGCAGCAAAGACACAAAAAGAGGGAAAATCTAATAAATCCAGAAAAGTCCAGATAAAATCCCCCTTTTTAGGGCTGGACAAAATGCCATTTTCAGACACCCCCTCTCAGGGCAAAAAGGGGACCATGAGAGAAGATGGAGGATGCCAAGGTCACACACTGGCAGAAGGAATGTATCCCCCTCTGGAAACAAAGTCTGATAAAGTCAGAAAGGTAGATCGTGATGGCAAAGGTGGTGAAGATGAGATGGGTTGATCATCTCCCAAAGTAAGATCTTGAATTGGGCTCTCCTCTGAGTAAGAAGTCCCATTCCCTGTGTGGTCCAGATTACAGTTTGGAGAATCAACGTCTAGTGAGAAGAATTGGTCCTCCGGGATTGTGGGTAGACGATCCATGTTGTGTGCTCTCAAGGTCTTCAATCCCTTTGCTCATGATAGCTTTGATACCATGTGAGGGCAAAAGGACGAAAGGTCCAGATGTATGAGAGATCAGAGCAAAACGACACAACATGAAATAGGTGAGTGAGTCTATATATAATGGTGAGTGAACATATGTACAAGAGCCTTCTGATGTGAGGTGACATTGAGTAGAAGACCAGTGCAGAAGCAAAGACGATGTCGGAGCTGAAGCACAGTCGGTGACAAAGGCTCGCGTCGATGTGAGGCAAAGGCACTCCCAAAGGTGGCCGTCGTCGAAGGCTTGCGTCGGTGGATGCAGAGGCACTCCGAGGTGGTAGTGGTAGTGGAAGATGAGGTGATGCAGGCTCTGGTGACAAGGGTGCTGCGGTACCTGAAGTGGTAGATTAAGAGCAGGGAGGGCTGCTGTCGCAACCGGTGTAGTGGAGCAAGGGTCCTGCAAGACCTGAAGGGTGCATGCTTTAGTGACAAGGGTGCCTCAATACCTGAGGGATGGAGAGGAGGAGAGAGGGCTGCCATCCCGAGTGGTGTCGATGGTGAAGATGAGCACCGAGGGCTGCCGTCCTGATGATGTGAGATGGTGAGCAGAAAGTGGGCTGCTGTCCCAAGGTAAACTGAAGAAGAAAAACAAATGATAAATTGTAGCAGAGAGTGGGCTGCCATCCCAAGATAGGTACTGATGATAAAACGCTGAAGTGCTGTACTGTGTAGCAGAGAGTGGGCTGCTGTCCCAAAGTGTGGCTTGATATAAAATGCTGATGTACTGACCTGTAGCAGCGAGTGGGCTGCTGTCCCAAGGTGTGGCCTGGTGTAAAATGCTGATGTGGTGACCTGAAGAGCCAATGATGTGCAGTCCCTGGCAGCGGCAACAACAGCAGAAGTGGTACCGAATATGTCCATGAAGTGGTACAAGTGGTGAAGTGATGAGGCAAGGCTATTTTTAGTGTGTGGGGTTGCTGGTCGGCCAGGCTAAAGGCTGTTGGCCAGCAGCAAAGACACAAAAAAGAGGGAAAATCTAAAAAATCCAGAAAAGTCCCCTTTTTAGGGTTGGACAAAATGCCATTTTCAGACAAGGTCGTGCATGAAGAGGTCATTAATTGTACAAAGCTGGTTAAGGGTATAATTGGTTGCCTACACGTGTTCTATGGTTGGCTGAATAGGCCATTCTATGGATTGGGTGGGAAATAGAGATGAAGTACAATTAAGATTTACATAATTTTATGTCACTTTGTCATTGATTATGCAAAGCTGGTTTAGGGTCTAACTGGCTTTGCTTACATGTATACTGTGTTTTAAAAGACAAGTGCTTAACCTTTCGCATGGTGTATAGAGAGGTTGAAGCTAGAAATGTTGGAACATGGGAACTAATTTGAGAAAGAGGTTTGGGAAGGAAAGGAGCTAGTTGGGGACCATGATGAAGATATGCAAGAATTTGCACACTTCTATAACCGTGAGGAAGAAGATATGGATACACAATGGTGGGTATCCATGACTGACCATACTGAAATACAGTTACATGTAGCACTTTTGGAAGTGCAAAATGGGATAATTGTGACCTCTTAAGAATTTGACTAATTCTACCAATGAAGTATGATAATCACAGACGAAGGACTCTCATTAATTGAATCCATGTGGTAGTGTCTTCTAGTGGGCACTACAGGACTTGAAGTCTTTTTGCTTTAATGGGAAAGAAAATGATAGAATATGACAAAGTGGTGTTAAGTACCCTCAAGAAGATACACCCTCACAAGCTAGTGGTGCAAGCAAGTCTCTCACTAGGTTTGAAGATATACAAGTGGTCATTGAGTTTAAAGGAGGCTAATCATCAATTAGTAAGAGGAGTTCAGGTAGGCAACCTATAGAGAGTTTTTGCGGAAAAGTGAGGAGCTTCATATGTGGATTGCGGAAGAACTTTAGATAATTGGTGTTCAAAAATCATTCTATAGCTCAAGGGTATGTATGGTTTTCCCAAGGTCATGATTTGGTCTTTTGATTTATTAGCAAAGCGTAGTCATAATCTCTTGAGATTCTTCAAGATGGTATTAATAGTAAAGGTATCCTATTGATTCAAGAAGAAAAGAATCTCGGAAAGCTGGGAAGAAAGTGAGAAATGATGCTAAAGGACCTGGAGAACTAGGAAGAGACCAGAGAAAGCCAAGCTCCCTGACGAGTGGATCTCCAAGAACGAAGAAGGAAACCATGACACTAAGTTCATCATGAAGAAATTGATTTTTTTTTGAGAGATGCCTAAGTGATTTGAAAATCTGAAAGGAAATTCTATGATTCAGTTGCAAGAAGGAGGTAAAAGTTATGAATACTTGAGAGATGGTCCCGCCAAGAGAAGTCCTTGAAGGCATTGATCCTAAGCATAATTATATGTCATGATTCTTGTTAGTAACTCCTATACAATGAATGTTGTTAAATTTGTTGTAAAGGATTGTTATCCAATGTTTGATAAAAGAAATGATTGATGCAATAGCCTGGAAGGCATTGTAGACTGTATGGTCCATGTCTTAAGTGTTGCATTAGGGGCTTTAGCATGAGAATTCACGAGTCAAATGAACATGGCATTCATGGCATTCAACTCTTCTTCAAGGATAAGGTTTTCTCTATGACCCCTCCATGTGTTTGTTATTTTACCATAATAGCTTGTAAGAATTGTTAGAAATAGGTGGTAGATAATAATTGCGCTTTGTTGTGATCTCAAATGGATGATTCTCGAGTAACGATGGTGTTCTTGGACTATGAAAATATCAAACTCAAATGAAGTTTTTCTTTTGTTAGAAGTATGTTGTGATGAATTCAAGTGAATCAAGTTAACAAGTAAATATGGATTGTAATACTGATTTAAGAATTGTTATAAGGTGGATATGCTTGTTATAAATCCAAAGCTAGACATAACTTTACATCAAGAGGTCAGTAACACCGGCCATGATTTTGAGGTCTAAAGTAATTAGATATGGAGACCTAAAAGAAGTGGTCCAAAGTATATAGGGACCTAACGGAGCTGGACTAGAGTATATAGAACCTAAAGGAAGAGCTTTCGAGCATACTATTTGTGCATAAGATATTGTTGATGATGACTATGTTGACTGATGACAAGAAACACAAAGATAAAAAGTAATGTGTTAATCATGAGCGCCCTCGGATGCGTTAATCATGAGATGCTTGGGTGGTGTTGGTACCCTAGATGCGGATGTGTAATTTCCAGATAATGATGTCCTTGGACACCTTGGTGAAGATATATAGCACAAACACTCAAGCTCGGAAGATGCAGCTAGGAGTTGCATAATGTGACTAGAGGAAAGTTGAGTATAACTGATTACTTAGTGAAGGTTAAAGGGCTTGCAGTGTCCTTGCTTCTATTGGATCACCAATAGATGATCAAAATATGGTTTCAGTGACCTTGAATGGTCTTGGTAAGGAATATAACCAATTTCAGACCTCTATATTTTAGGAATTGATTGCTCTTCTCATCCACGAGGAGATGACTATTAGGGAAGTCATACTACTCTAGAATTCAAATGAGCAAGCCTTCTACGGAGATACATGTAAAGCAGAGGTACAGGGACATCACTCATCATCTAGAGACCGAGGTGGAGGCCATTTTGGAAAAAGAAACCATGGGCAATAACAACAACATGAATCATATATACAAACATGTAGAAGAGGCCACTCTAGAGGTAGGGGGAGCTAGAGGGGTTGAGGTGATCAGAGTGCAAATAGCATAGAGTGCTATTACTATGGTAAACCAGGGCACATGGCAAATGACTATTATAAAAAGCAAAATGATGTCAAAAGTGAAAAGTTACAGAAAGTAAGGCAACTATGCATCATCAGTAAATAGGGTGGTGATGAGATAGAAGTGAGCAGTTATTTTGTGATGCAACATACACTCAGTTTCACAATAGGAGATATGCCAGGCTCTAGAGATGTTTGATATGTGGATTTTGGCATCTTTAATCACATGACCAATCATGGTGAGTGGTTTAGAGATGCAAAAAATAAAAAAAATCAAGATATATAAAAATAGGTGATGATACTGTGTGCATCCCATTGTGCATGTTGGTAAAGTGCCATTGTCTATACATGGCAAAAAAATGTACTTGGTAGATGTACTTTATGTTCCAAACATTACAAAAAACTTGGTTTTTGTTGGATAGATAGTTGAGTAGGGATTTAATTCTCAGGGATGCTTTGTGGAAGACTTCAAGGATGGTTGAGCAAGGTATGCAAGTGCGGTTTAATCCTCAAGGATGTTTTGTGGAAGACTGATACTCTTTATTGCAAGTTTACCAAAGTTTAAGGTTGATTGTATGCATAAAGTATGTAAAGTATGCTAGCTTGGTAAAGCAAGTCAAACATGCTTTCTCGCATGAAAAACATGTCAATGCAAGGCCATTAGATGTTTATGATATATGGGGACTGACCAAAATTGCAACAATTACAGGTTGCATGTATTACGTTACATTCATTTGATGATCACACTAGAAAAGTGTGGATTTATTTTATGAAGGAGAAAAGTGAGGTTGCTCAATTACAGGTTGCAGGTATTACGTTACATTCATTGATGATCACACTAGAAAAGTGTGGATTTATTTTATGAAGGAGAAAAGTGAGGTTGCTCACTTTTAGAGATTTAACCTTGGTCAAAAAAGAAAAAGGTATATAGATCAAATTCCTAAGATCGGATGGTGGGGGAGAGTATTTCTCCAACGAGTTTAGTGATTTCTTGAGAAACAAGGGAATCAAGAGACTATGCACATGCAGGTATGCTATGCAACAGAATGGTGTTGCATAAAGGAAAAATTGGCACATTGTAGAAGTGACATGTCTTAACATCTAGAAAAAAATATGCTAAATTATTTTTGGACAGAAGTAGCAAACGACTATTGTTTATATTATGAACAAGACCCCCACTGTAGTTGTTCATGATATGATGTGCTTGAAAAGAAATTTACAGGTATAAAACTAGATATGTCTCACTTGAAAGTATTTGGATGTATTGCATATGTGAATACTCTTGATAAAGTGAGAATAAAGTTGGATCCAATGGTGAAAAAATGCATCTTCATTAGTTATTCTTTGAATCAGAAAGGTTATAGATGTTATAACCCTACCACTCATGAGATGCGAGTAAGTAGAGATATTGTCTTTGATGAGATGAGTAGTTGGTATGTACCATTTAAGGTAGCATAAGATACAGATGTAAGAAGTAATGGTGCTGCTCCACATGTAGAGAAATAGTCATAGGTGCTTAGGGGACCTAGAGAGTCCTCTAGTAGTTAATCTAATGTTAGTCCATGGTCAAGTATGTTAAGGATAGATGTAGATATACATGTATTACATAAAGTGATCTATCAACAAGTCGCTCATATGTGGATGGTGGCTCCGAGTAGAGCCTTGATGAGGAGTTTGGCATTCCATCATTGGTTACTTGTGGTGGAAGGAGAGCCAAGGCTGTTTTGAGGACACCTCGCAGTGATCCAGGTGTACACAGGTCTAGGAGGGTTAGATACCCTATTGATAGGTTGAGGTATGATGGATATATAATCCATCATTATACTTACATGGTTAAAGAAATACAAGAGTTAGAGCCCACTTGTTTTGAGCGGACACCTAGAAATAAAAAATGAAAAGATGCCATGAATGAGGAGATGGCAGCATTAGATATAAATGCAACATAGAAGTTAGTGCCTTTGCTTAAAGAAAAGAAGGCAATTGGATGTAAGTGGGTGTATAAGGTCAAGTATAAGTCAAATATATCTATGAGTAGATATAAGGCAATTGGATGTAAGTGGGTGTATAAGGTCAAGTATAAGTCAAATATATCTATGAGTAGGTATAAGGCAAGATATGGCATTGATTACGAGAATGGAAACCGTGAGAGTTATCATTGCTATGGCTACAATAAAAAGTTGGTCTTTACATTAGATGGATGTAAAGAATGCTTTCTTGCATGGTGATTTACAAGGAGAAGTATACATGATACAGCCACTAGGTTATGAGAGTGATGCACACCCAGATTTTGTCTGCAAGTTATGCAAAGCCTTGTATAGCTTGAAGCAGACACCTACAACATGGTCAAACAAGATCGGGGAGTATCTTGTTACCATTGGATTTCAGATATTCAATGCAAATTTTTCACGTTATGTGAAAAAGATAGATAGAGGGATCATGCTATGTAGATGACTTGATTATCACTAGTGATAGTGATGTTGACATGCATGATGTTAGGAGGATTTCGAAGAAGAAGTTTGAGATGAAGGATTTGGGTGACATGCGATATTTCTTGGGCATAGAGGTGGTGAGATCACCTCATAGCATTTTGTTTATTATAGAGGTAGTATGGCATTTTGTTTATTATATAGAGGCAATATGGCTTAGACATGTTGTGTGTCCAAGTATGGTATGACATGCTATAAGCCTATTTTAATACCATTAGAGTAGAACACAAAGCTTTTCATAGATACAGGTGAGCTTTTGGAGGATCCCACTATGTATAGGTGCATAGTGGGTAGCTTGATACATGACCATTACTAGGCTGGATTTGAGCTACATTATTAGATTTGTTAGTTTATGTAGGACAGTAAGAAGTCACACTTGGATATGGCTAGACGGATTCTCAGGTATATAAAGTCCACAATTGATTCTGGATTTTACTATGAGGCTGGCACAGAGATATAACTACATGGTTACACAGATGCTGATTGGGCTGGTACCTTCTCTCTCTCTCTCTCTCTCTCTCTCTCTCTCTCAATCTCCCACCCTCTTCCCCCTCTCACTCTTTCTTTCTTATCCACCCTCCCTCTCACGCTCTCTCCTTCCCTCTATCTCTCCCTCTTCCAACCTCTTCCCTTTCTCTCTTCCTCTCTCTCTTCTTCTCCTATGCTTTCTCCTTCCTTGCCCTCTCCCTCCCTCTCCCAAACTCCCTATGCATAATCTCTTCTTCCCTCCCACCCTCCATCTCTCTCCCTCTCCCTCCCTATGCATAATCTCGTCTCCCCTCTTCCCTCTATCTCTTCCTCTCCCACCATCTTCTCCCTCTCACTCTTTCTCCCTTATCCACCCTTCCTCAAACTCTCCTTCCCTCTCTCTTTCTCTCTCTCTCTCTCTCTCTCCCAATCTCGTCTCTTTCACTCTCACTCTCACTCTCCCACCCTCTTGCCTCTCTCCTTATCCCAACCTCTTCTTTTCTTTTGGGTACTCACATATGCACAAATATTACACACCCTCTCTCTCTCTCTCTCTCTCTCTCTCTCTCTCTCTCTCAACCTCGTCCTTTCTTTCTCCCTCGCCTTCTCTCTCCTCTTCTCCCACCCTCTTCCCTCTCTCATTTCTTACCCTCTCCCTCACTCTTCCTATGCATAATCTCTCCTTCCCTCTCCCTCACCCTTCCTATGCATGGAGGTTATCTTTATATTTATAGTAGTGGGAGAGGTGTACTCTACTTTTGCACCAAACAAAAAAAAATTCACGTTCTTTATTATTGTCAATAATAAAGGTATCTTCCCTCAAAACCCTACACCCCAATAATGAAGACACCTTTTCATACTTCTTTTTGGGAAAGAGCGAGTATATATTGTTTTTTTTCTACATCCCATTTCAGATAAGGATTCATGTGCTTCATATACATAGGTGCTCATAACACGAATACTGTTCACTGCATGTACTTTAAGAGTATTGCACGTCATTATGTGCATGCGCATGTCATTGAATGCCTTTGCATGTGACTTCATGTCATAAAAAACAATGAAAGATACAAAATTGAAAAGGATAATATTGCACCTTATTTTGGGAAAAAGATAATTTTATTCCCCAAAAGAAATTACATTGAGATCACATACTAGTTTCCTAAAAACAACAAACTACTTAAATTTTGACAAGGTGATTAATAAAAATGACAAGGCAAATTATAGGTAAAAGAATACTTAAAAATGACAAGGCAAATTATAGGTAAAAGAATACTTTATTCCAAAAAGATTGTTATATCATCCTTGCATACTGTTTACTAAAGACAACATGACAGCCTCATATAACTACATAAAGGTTCCTACAACTAAGTACTTGTAAGGGCTACAGCCTTAAATATTGTTTACAAAAGACAACCTGGCATAAATTTAGAAAAGTAATAGCATGGATAAGTGCTTTGTGTAGGAAAAGTAATTGCATGAATAAATGCTATATTTAAGAAAATCAATATAGATATCAACATTGAGAAGACCTTAAAATAATAAATGAAGATATTCCAACCATCGACATCCAAGCATATTGATTGTCCTACTACGGCATTAAAAAAAAAAGTAAATAGACCTTTGTATAGAGAGTTGATAGAACCATGATATAATAAAGGATATTTTCAAAACAACAATATAATGTCATTAATAGTACAAGGTCCTTTTCAGATTGTTCTCTTACTATTGGAAGATTCTCATTAGGTCCTCCTTTTTTCGAGTGGGTTGATGTATAAACATATTATGGTCTCGGCATCTAACCCCAAAATATGCAAATAAACAATATAAAGGTGCTTGCATGCACAATATGGTCTACCAGCCCCTACATTGATTTGAAAATCAGGACATGCGCATGATGGACTATTTTCCATAGTCACTCTGTATTTTTCATTGCGTAGTACTGATTCCTTGGTCTTAATTACAAATACTTTCATCTGCCCGGCCTTAATGACCAAATACTCAAAGACCGTAGTGTTTGAAATTGCTGAATCTATTCTCTTAGCTGCCATATCCGATATGCCACTTTTGTACTTTGTTGACAGATGGGCTGTATCATTTTCTTCTTGGTGTAGTCTCTTTTGCAACACAAATCCATCAGCCTCCAATGTTTGGATCTCATCCATAGTAAGATTTGTACCTTGTCCATTTGGCCATACAACTGAGGATCTAGTAGAGGTGATTGACAGATAGTATTACATACTCTCCAAGTATGATCCACACTACTGTTACAAAACCTTGATCCACGTTGCTAATGCAAAACCTGTGGGTTTTTGATGCCGGATAACTGCAATGTTATCACCAATATAGTTTAGTTACACATGCATTGGTGTGCCACTCATCACTGCTTCTCCCACCAATCAGTACTGGTTGATGGACTTAGAGCTTTTGATGTTCTAGCCTTCTCCATCAACTTTGTTATTGTAGGGATTGCTCCATGATATTTACCTTGCATAAATGCATGTTTCTTTGTGGATTGCAAGAGGGAATCAGCAAGATCTGAAACAATAGTATCATATAAAGAGATGGTTCTCTTTAAACTCTCTCCTGCTAGCTAACTTGCATGTTTAGATTCTGCTAGATTGGTGGTTCACATGTGCAACAAAGTGGCGTCATCTACATCATATAATAGGAGATTAAATTAACTGATGAGAATCCAAGTTGTAAGCTCCAATCACATTCTATAACAACAAAAGATTGACTTAACGAATGAGATTCCAGATACAAGCTATGTGTTTTCAAAACCAAGAAAGTAATACTTATCCCTATAAGGTGCTTCCTCCAACGTGGATATCTAGTACCAAGTTTGCATCAACGACTACCATTCATCCAACATGATCTAATGTGTATGTATTTCAAACGTGCCTCTTCTTCACTTAGTGCACAACACCACTGGACGGCATAGACACGTGTTCTTCTTGAAAATTTCGACTACATATTGTACTGTATGGATGTTCAAGCTTTGTTCCCAACAATGAAAAAGACATAACTGCTCACAACCTTCCAATGTATTCTCTGGTCCATTGTTATAGATTGTTCTTATTGTGCTCTAGTTGGCTCTAGCCTCATCACACCATAAAGCCAAAATAATATGGTTGGGAAAGTCTTTGTGCACCATAACGTTGTTAATCATCTCCCAGAATAGAACTTGTGCCACTGTGTTTTTCTCTTTCATTTCGCAAGAAGCAATTGTCATAAGCTCTTACAAGTTGCATGCCATCATATAACAATTGTAAAATAGCTAAAAAGAAATTTAAAATTTTAAGGAAATTTATAAGACCAAATTACACCTTGGATCATATACATGTGCTACCATTGTTGTCCATCCTTGCACACGCATGACGTGATAAAAACAAACCCAAGCCTTTCTCAAATTACTGTCTCCTATTTGATGCATATGGTCCACTGTCTAAACCCAATGCGGGCCTTGAGGTTGACATTTTAAACACGTAACACCTCTCCAACTCGTCCAAAGCTTGCCTAGGAAAACGACTACCATGGAAGAACTCAAAAGCGTATTGTCTCTTCAATTCTAGGATACTAGACTCTGCACCCTGCACTGTACTGTTGAATCTAGAAGCGCGTACCTTCCTCCTGAATCTATAAGAGAATTGGACAACTTAACAATCTATGTAAAATTAAGTTGATAAGAACAATAAAAAAAATTAAAATTAATATGGAGTTAACATTGTCTTTGACATTGAATTAGGGGATGCATGTATTCCAATAATATTGACAACTCCAATTGCTAATATTTGATCCATCCTCTGTATGCTTCCTAACAACTGCATCCAATACAAGTTGTTTGGTGACATCCATTTGTATCTTCCTTTGACCACTAGTAGCCACCTTTGAAACTGCCTCTTGTAGAAGTTCTTTTATCTTTTGCAACGCTTTCTTTGATGTGCCCCTTTGCACCTCAAGCAAATGTTCCCCTTGATGTATCATCAATATGGTCCTATGTGGGTCATCAGTCATACAATAGTGCATTGTAGCACCACACATGCTTCTGTATACAAGTTTGTTCTTGTAGTAGAAACAAGCCAAAGAGTCATATCCATCGGATGTTAAGCCCAGCAAGGGAAGCTTCTGTGTGAGCTTGCTTATTATTTAAAAAAATAAAAAAGTCCCAATAAATACTCTTATTAATCAAGGTTTATTGAAATGGAGCTAAGATAATAAGCTACCAATCCATGATGTTGTATTCGGTGTACCGTTCATAGTTTTGCTTCCACACAAGGCATAAGTGCACTCAAATAAGCCTCCATAATAACTCTTTCAGACTACTTTGAGAAACTTTACGTGACTCTCTAACAGGTTTCACCCAACAATGTCCATCATGTGCTTGCTCCATTCCTTGCATTGGAGAAGCTGAAGGATTACGTACATTCGGTAACCCCAAAGCCACATTGCCTCTGTAAATTTGATGAATCTCTTTCACTTTCTAATATCATTCTACGAAGATCACTTGCATGAGATTCCTCAATAAGTATTTGACCACACTCTTTTAATAAGGTGTGCCTGTGGGATAATCTTCTATTGTAAGATGAATAATGACTTCCTTTGGTGTGCTTATTGTAGTGTTTCTTGACTCTCCTATTATTGGAACAACAAGGTATTATGTTGTTATATCTTTATTAAAGATATGACATGGTTCCTCTCCATTGGGTCTAGTTGATTGGATAGATATAAGATGATCTACACTATCATCTTATGGTTTGATTGGCAAAAACTTTTAATCTAGAATGAGTAGATAACATTTCAACATTATCATCAGGTTTAGTAATATAAAAATGCTGCACAGTCCTAATAATAGGATCACTCTCTTAACCTCCTACAAAAATGTAAAAAGTCATGTTCTCCATGTCAATAAACAAAACACAGATTAAAAGAAGATAAGAGGAGAAAGAGATCTCTATTTGCAAAGTACTATAGCTCACAAAAACAACTCAAAATAACTCACAAACACACAACAAACTAATGAAAATGAATTTGAATTTTAAAAACTAAATCTATATATATTAAAATAAAGTTAAAAAAGTATAAGTTAAAAAAGTATATTCATTTTTCATAAAAATATATTATTTTTGACAATCGTAAAAACATTTCCCAATCATTATAAATAGTGTTGTCAATGAGAGAACTTAATGATAAATGCTTACATAACTAACTCCCATAGATAATTAATATTATCCATGGATATTATAATATTATTTTATCTTTAATATTTAATTTAAATAAATTAAATTAATAAAATTTTAATAAAAAAATTAACATTATTAGTGAGAGGGAGGTGAGTCACCCCAGTCGAGTTACCCTTAGTGACCTTAGTGAGGGGGTCACCACTAGCCACCCTTAGTGAAGGTACTAAGGGCGAATCGGGTCGTCTTTAGTGAGGTGGGTTGACCCCCCTCACTACTAAGGGAGACTAGACCCCCTTAGTAAGGGCAAACCCCGGGTTGCCCTTAGTGAGGGGGGGCAACCCTCCATCCCCTTCACTACTAGGGCAAACTGGGTTGCCCTTAGTGAGGGGTGGCAACCCTCCACCCCCCTCACTAAGGGCAACATCGCCCTTAGAGAGGGGACTCTCTCACTAAGGGTGATCACTCTTAGTGAGAAGGGTAACCAGGGCGGTCGCCCTTAGTGACCAAGGTGGTCGTCGCTCCTCTCACTAAGGGCGACTAGGTGGTCGCCCTTCTCACTAAGAGTGACCGCCCACATGACTCTATCTCTCGCCCGCCTCGCCTCCCTCTCTCTCTTGCCTCTCCCCCCTCTTTCTCTTCTTCGCCTCGCTCTCTCTCTCTCCCTCTCTCCCTTTGTCTCTCTCTCCTCCCCTCTTTCCCCTCCCTTTGTCTCTCTCTCGCCTCTCTTTTGCCTCCTCTCTATCTCTCTCCTCTTTTGCTCCTTTTAATATTTTTTCTTCTCTTTCTCCCCCTTTTCCTCTCGTCTTCTCTATTTTTTATCTCTTTCTCTCTCAAAAAAATAAATAAAATCAAAAACCCTAAAACTTTGTTTTGCTTGTCTATTTATACCTCTCTTTTATTTCTTATCTCTATCTCTCTCTCTCTCTCTCTCTTTTTTTTTTTCAAAAACCTTAAAAGTTTGTCTTGCTTCTCTATTTATATCTCTTTCTTTCTTTCTTTCTTTGTACTTATCTTCTCTTTCTTTTTTTGATCTCTCTATTATTGTTCACTATGTTTGCTTTTCCTCTTTCTTTTCTCTTCCAATCTTCTTCTTTTCTATTTTATTTTGCAATCTCTTACTTTTCTCTCTTTTCTCTTGCTTGTCCCACTAACTTTTACCTCTCTTGTTTGTCTTCTCTGGCTTTTTTTTTTCTTTTTTATATGACACCTCCTCAACTAAAAAAAGGGACACGGTGTTTTTAACATTTAACGGCACAAAAGTAGGTATTGGCAAACGTGTTGCATGTAAACTTCACTGTCGATACCATCTATGGAATTCCTTTTGCTGCCTGGGTATGTTGGCGTGTCGATTAAAGATGTCAAAGTGGGAGAAGTACCACTTCCTTTCCCTCTTGAAGATGGTGATATCTCCACATTAAGCAAAGGCTACATCTTTGTATGGCTAATAAGAGATTGCTTAAGTGTTTTTATATCTAATGTTATCTTCACAATTATGCTTTTTTAATTTTACTTAGATTAATTTATCTTGTATATGTCATTGTATTTAGATTGATCCACATTTAATGGAAGCCAAACATGTAATTAAATCTCCAAATTGTGTACAATGCTTAAAGAGAACAACTACCAGACAAGCAAGCCAAGAAGTAACAAGCACGAAGAAGAGGAGGAAAATTGTGCTAGAAGAAGAAGATGATGATTCGGTACCTCCATGAAGAAATCCAAGTCGATCTTCTAAGTCTACAAAAAAAGGTTCTTCTTCAAAATCCATGAAAGAAACAAGGAAAGTAGAAGAGGTGGAAGAGGGAACTGAAAAAGAAGGTGAGAATGAAGACCACTACATGGTCACACATGAGCAACTCATCTGCGAGCGAAGACTAGAACTCCTACAGGATAATCTAAACATAGTAAAGGTAATTGTTATCCACTTTTTAAGTAACCTTGCATAAGGTATTTTTAAGAGTGGCAAGCACAACTTCTGTGTGTACATTGTAGGTGAAGAAATCCAGCCCTTTGCCACCTATTCCCTTGTGTAGAGTTGTGCTATACAAAGAGTGCAGTTTAGGTACAAGAAGCTGGCTAGAGATTCTACACAAATGGTTATGTTGCCAATTGATGCAGGTTCATTTTCTCTATCTCCTTATCCCACAATCTTGTTTTAGATAAGTATCACAGGATGATGTTAGTAGATGGGATGACATATGTCAAATGAAAAACAAGGAGTTCGAGAATGTGATCAAAGACACGGAGTGGGCATTTATGTCCAACAAGATGTTTTATGTGTGGGACGACAATCATCGTGTTGTGGCATGGATGGAGGAGATTAGTAAATGTGAGTCATCTTAAATTGCCAACTTTTTGAACGTGGTGTTAAGTTTTTTAAAATAGCAATGGACTAATTAGGTTCGCATTGAATGTAGCATTTCAAGAATGTCATATATCGAGGCATCCATGTGTTGACTTTATCCTTATTGAATTAATAAGGATAACGAGAGGGAGGTCCTCACAGTCATAGCTTGCTTAAACAAGTAAGGGACCGTACACATTATGAGAATATATGTCTTAAATCTCTTTGACTTGGGATGGTCCAAGTACAATATGTTTTATTTTTCTACATAACTCATTATTTATTTGCCATAGGATGAATGAAGTAGGCTATATTTCGTCGTCTCAGTGTGCCTCATTAGGGTGCTAATATTAGCAAATAAAGAAAAAATTATGAAGCACACAAGAGCGATGAACAAGGCATGGATAGAGAAGTATGCCTTGATGTAGAAAAAAAAGGTCGCCCATCCTGGTACAACTATGAGCTTTCAGAACTATCCCAAATAGTATTCTAGGTACAATATTTTATCTTCTAACATTTTCAATATATGATTAACATTTGTATATTGCGTGTATATGAGATTTCTTGGAGATAAATGTTACAAATTGTACTTGAAGCTCCATTAAGGAAATTTCACATAGAAGCAAGAAAATCAACCCTTCGATCATTGCTGAGAGATCCTTGAAATAAAAATGGATCCTATTTCAGTTAGGCACAACGAAGATGTCAAATTTTTTGGTTAAGCATTATATCTTTTTGCATTATTTTGCATGATGTCCTTGAGGAGGATGACACATGATGAGCCCCACTGGCATCACAAGCCTCTACTCTTTATATTATTGTCTGCATACACACATACAAACTCATATACACACATGCATGCATGCACAATTGCATATGTAGTAGGTAACTATGTACATACATGCATTTTCTATGTTGCATAACACATCTTGCTTTATTTAGCCTAGAGTCTAAAAGACTTGTATACATGGCCCGCTGAAGAACAAAGTAGCATTTTCAACAGACTTTGCTAGCAACCAAGCATTTACTAGCAACCAAGCATCTTCAACAGACTTTGCTAGCAAACCAAGCATTTACTTGGCACTTAAGCTAACATGAGGAATGATAGAGAGGTGCTCACGTAGATCATTGAGTCCAACAAGCTTTATCTTTACATCATTATGAGAATTTCTCCACTACATTGCTTATCCTCAACTATTCAAAAAAGAGCTGCAGCCAGGCTTGATTTATTGACACCTGTCCATCCTAAAATGCCTATTTTCTCCCCTACATTAACTTGCCCAAATCACAGACAATATTTAGAGTCATAATCATGACATCTACAAATATAAAGGTGCTATATATGTTATTTCAAATTTTCTCCAACTTGAATGAGATTCCATTTAATACTGGGGCAAGGGTACTTTGTAAGTCAGTGTGTAATTTTCAAACCTTTTTGGACAAGAGCATTGACTTGCATCATGATCACTTCATGTATGATTTTCTTTTTTGGATCATGGGTTTATTTAAGCCTCTCTCTCTCTCTCTCTCTCTCTCTATACTGGCTAAGGAGGGATCATAGGATCATCATCATCTGCTATCTGGATGGATGTATACATACATCGGTGTTTTTCCCTTCCTTTTCAATTCTTCATGGCTTACTATTTCCATGGTACCATCGTATTACTTATGGTCTCATAGACCCTTGAGGTCTTCCGTAGACGTTAATATAACACTCTCTCTCTCTCTCTCTCTCTCTCTCTCTCTCTCTCTCTCGATGAGGCAGCACTCATGGAGATGGACAGAGTCTCTCCAAAGAGCCCGACATCCCCGCCCCCAGAGATCTAGACCTTCCACTTGCCAGATGCAGATACAAGGCATCCTCATATGCCATAGAGACGTACCACCACAGGTGGTTGACATTATTGCACTGTACACTATTCAGGAGGAGGACGATGAGTTTGGACTCTCTTTTTTGTATACACGGGTTCACGTAGTACGTAGAGTCATTTTATATGGTAGATGTTTTTTCCCCCATGTTTCCATATGGTAGATGTTTTTTCCCCATGTTTCCAACAACCCCCATGTTTCCAACATCTAGTTATTTATGGATCATATGTACTCATTTTCAATCTCATAGACCCTTTTGGTCTTTCATAGAAATTTAATACAATCTCTCTCTCTCTCTCTCTCTCTCTCTCTCTCTCTCTCTCTCACAGCACCCTCCGCTATTACAGCCCCAGAAGATTGCTGAAAACCCAATCTCTCTCTCTCTCTCTCTCTCTCTCTCTTTGGGAATTCATCCATCATCCATCCACATGCATATCTACTCTACACATACAAGAGAAAATCAAAATGTACCTCATGCACTACATTTTGGGGTGAAGGTAAAAACCTCTAAAGTTTTGCAGTTGCTGATGGAAATGAAAGGTTGGAGCTAGTCCCATGTGAGGATACTAAAAATGGAGGCATTGAGCTCTGGACTTGGACCAATTGTCTTCATATTGTTTCTCTCCATGGTATCCATAGCTAGAGATAAGTTGAATGGGCCTGATAAATTTTTAAGCAGTATTTTACAGCGTTTTGATCTGCAGATTTAAGTTATGCATAATTGAGATGTCATACAACTTCATCTCTCAGCTTTGCAGCTTTGAAAAACCACCAAACCTTGATGTGAGACTAACCTAATAATGATAGGTTTGATAAGAGCCACCAAATTTATTGTAAAAAAACTAAGAGATAGCAAAAATGTATGTAAGAATGCAAAAATGAAAACCCACCAACTTTAATATGAGATACAAATGAATTAATGAAAAACCAGCAGCATTATAATCCTATGTTAGAAGTCAATGTGATTAAAACCCCAAAATTCAATCCAATGGAAGAACCCTTCATTATTAGAAACCAGAAAATTCCTTAGGTGTTTGATCAGAGTCTAAATTTTTTAAATAAAAAATAATTACCTTATTCTACACAATTTCTTGTAAAATTCATAAAAGAAACCACATTCAGTTCAGGAAAAATAAGATCATAAACCAATGCAAAGAACCCTTCAAAAAAAAGAAAACAAGTTTAATATACAAAATCTGAAAGTGGCAATTAGATCATGTGTAATATAGTCATTATAATCTGGAGGGAAACAAATTATTGCTAAAATGCAAGGTTTGTGAAATTATATAATCTGGAGGGTTTGTACAGGGGGAAAGCGGAAAATGCAAAAGCAGGTTTGTTTAGTTGAAAGTGAAAAAGTAGGTTTTTTTTTGGTTTAAAGTTAAACAAAGTGCTTAATAATAATTTAGATTAAATAAGAACAAACTATTTTCCTTATGATTTGAGCACCAAAAAATCTCAACCCACTAGTAAATTCTATCCAGGGTTTTTTTTTAAAATAACTAGTGAGATGACCAGTGCTTCGTTCTCATATATTTTCCAAATTCTTGCCATGTGGTAGTGCTTCGTTCATATATATTTTTGTTACGGATTGTTCGTCCATCCCTCTGTGGATAATTGGGCCCACAGAGGGACGAACGGACAATCTGCAACAATTTTTTGAATTCTTGCCATGTGGCAGCTTCATGAAACTCTTCTTTTATATAATATATATAGAGAGAAGAGATAGAGAAGACCTAAGTTCTTGATGTGGCTTTTTGTTTGATGTTGTAAGATTCCTCTCCCAACCCCTTTTTGATGTCTAGTATCTTCCCCTGTAATCAATCCCTCTTCAGAAATATAAAGACCTTGTTTCTAACTATTTTAGCCTAGAGAGAGAAAATATTCTAGAGAGAGAATATTCAGATTTTGAATATTTTTGGATAGAAAAATATCTCTTATAATTCAGATGAGTTTCCCTGAAACAGAAATTCAAAAAGAATTTTCCAATGTGCAATTGGAATTAATTGGAAATAGGTATAAAGAACCTTAGTCTAAGGGTCTAGATTTTCAAAAATCTTTAGACTATGGTTCAATTAAGGTTCCTATGGGCCAATAGCATCAATCCATGTGTAGGGAGTAGATAAATCCAATTTGAAAAAAAGAAGATACCCAAAAATGAGTAAATGCTCACATAAGGTGAAGAGTTGAAAATGTACAAGGTTTATTAGTAAAAAACTATGAGCAATATTAAAAATATGAGATATTTTGGGAATAATGATTTTATTATGACACATATGTAAGGAAGGGGAGTCCCTTAAATGCTCACATAAGATGAAGAGTTGAAAATGTACAAGGTTTATTAGTAAAAAACTATGAGCAATATTAAAATGATTCCATTATGACACATATGTAAGGAAGGGGAATTCTTTAAAGGAGGTGCATATTTCACATAAGATGAAGAGTTGAAAATGTACAAGGTTTATTAGTAAAAAACTATGAGCAATATTAAAATGATTCCATTATGACACATATGTAAGGAAGGGGAGTTCTTTAAAGGAGGTGCATATTTCACATGCTTGAATAAGTTTTAAACTCATAAAAATTGAGATATTTCATCTCTCCTCTCTCCTCATTCAAGTCTAGTTCCAAAAAGTTAGCTTAACTGACCTAAAAATGGTCAAATATTGACCAAATTGATTTGGAAAATTCTAGAATCAGTTTGTTTGGTTAGGAGCTCAATTTTTCCTATAAATAGAAGCCTCCCCCTTGTTGAAAAATATATAGTGTTTATGCATCGTTACTCTACTCCACCTAAGCCAGAAACTGTGAATTCATTTAATAATTCACTAGTTTTTGGAGCTTCCCTCTTTCTTCAATTCCCATTAGTGGCTCCATCAACATACTTAACCAATTGATTGGTTGGGGGCCTCTACCGTGAACAAAGAATCAAGCAAGTTGTAAGGTAATTAGTGAATATTCATCTTTCTATAATTTCTCAATGTTTCTCTCTTCTCAACCCCTCTCAAGCTTGAGAAGCTTAATTGGTATGTTGTTTTTAAATGCTATTGAAGTTTATTGGTGAATAGTAGTGAAGAGTTACATAATTTAATAAATGCTATTGAGGTTAATTTTCATTTATGTTTAAATTCTAATGATTTTTATGTAAATTCTCTCTCTCACTCAAAAAATGGTCATACTCATGACCCATTCTCAATCCAAATCAAGCTTTTCATAAAGCTTTTCCTTAACCCAAGATTAAGCTATGCTTGAGGCCAAATTAATGGCTTTTTTCTATGCTTTTAGTTTATGTATATTGATGATTCAATCCATTATGGATTAAGGATCCAATTAGAGATTATTTTAATTATTTCCTTAATGATAAGCTTTATCTCTTAGAAAAATTGAGATTTATCAGTCATAGCAGCGGAGCTATGGCAAAATTTTTATAAAAATTATGCATAAAATAATTTCATTCAAAGTATAAAAAGAGGACTTCCTACCATATTCTAGGAATTATCATCCTAGATTAATTGAAAGAATTTCATTATAATCATGGAGAAATTAAAATTTAATATCATGCATAAAGGATAAGTTTTTATATCAAAAGTGTTATTTTTACCATTTTTATTTCATGCATAGAAGTATGCATAAAAGAAAAATTTTTATATCAAAAGTGTTACTTTTATCATTTTTAATTTTCATGCATAGAAGTATGCATAAAAGAAAAATTTTTATATCAAAAGTGTTACTTTTATCATTTTTAATTTTCATGCATAGAAGTATGCATAAAAGAAAAAATTTTATATCAAAAGTGTTACTTTTATCATTTTTAATTTTCATGCATAGAAATATGCATAAAGGAAAATTTTTATATCAAAAGTGTTACTTTTATCATTTTTAATTTTCATGCATAGAAGTATGCATAAAGGAAAATTTTTATATAAAAGTGTGACTTTTATCATAATTGAATTTCATGCATAGAGGTATGCATAAAAGTTGATTATTTTATTATAAAAGTGTTACTTTTATCATAATTGGATTTCATGCATAGAGGTATGCATAAAAGATATTCTTTTTATTCTAAAAGTGTAATTCCTACTAAATTGAATTTATGCATAAGAAGATGCATTAAAAAATTGATTTTTAATTCAAAAGTGTCATTCTCATCTAAATTGAATTTATGCATAGGAAGATGCATAAAAGATTGAATTTTAATTCAAAAGTGTCATTTTCATTTAAAATGAATTTATGCATAGGAAGATGCATAAAAGATTGATTTTACTTCGGAAGTATTAATCTCCTTAAATAGAATTTATGGATAAGTAAATGTGTAAAGAAATCTTATATCAAATATAAGAATTCTCTTGTATTCTATAAATAGATATGAGATGTGATAGGATGTGATAAGAGGTGTATAAGAGGTGATAAGATGAATTAAGATGTGATAGGATGTGATAAGAGGTGTATAAGAGGTGATAAGAGGTGATAAGATGAATTAAGATGTGATAAGATGTGTATGGGATGAGGTAAGAAGTGTATGTGATAGGATAAGATGTATATGGGTTGTGATAGGGCAAGAATGGATGTGATGTAAAAGATTAGATGTGAAGGCATATGGGGTTATATGAATGGGAATGTGGAAATGGATGTATGTATATGGATGTGTGGATGTGGAGATGGGAGTATGGATGTATGAATGTGAAAATAGATGTGTATACATGAAGATGTATATGCAGAGATGTGAATGTGGATGTAGATGTGGATGTATAGATGTGAATGGGAATGTGGATGTGAATGTGGATGTAGATGTGGATGTATAGATGTGAATGGGAATGTGGATATGGATGTATGGATGTGAATATGGATGTATGGATGTGAATGTGGATGTAGATGTGGATGTATAGATGTGGATGTGAATGTGGATGTAGATGTGGATGAATAGATGTGAATGGGAATGTGGATGTGGATGTATGTATGTATGTATGTGGATATATGTATGTATGTGGATGTAGATGTGGATGTATAGATGTGAATGGGAATGTGGATGTGGATGTATGTGAATGTGGATGTAGATGTGGATGTATAGATGTGAATGGGAATGTGGATGTGGATGTATGTATGTATGTGGATGTGGATGTATGAATGAGGACGTGATAATGAATGTATGCATGTGGATGTGGATATGGATGTGTATGTATGAATGCGGATATGGATGTGGATATGGATGTGTATGTATGAATGTGGATATGGGATGTGGATGTATAAATGAGGATGTGAAAATGGAGATAAGCATGTAGATGTGGATGTATGGATGTGAATGTGGATGTGGATGTGGATGTATGGATGTGGATATGGATGTGAATATATGATATGTGACGTGAAGGAATCTGAAGTAAAGAGATGGAAAATGATGTGATTGGATGAGTACACATATAAATGAAATGTGGAATAAGTAATGTGGATTGTATGAGGGATAATGTGGAAAAATGAGAGTTACCATAGAAATTGTATTTGTAAACTGTTTGTAAATGCTGTTTGTAAATGGCTGTTTTACGTCAAGAATGCTGGGAAAGCATTTTGACCGTCTTGTGATTAAGGTCGTGGAGACCTAACTGATAAAGTTGCAACTGCTGACGGAGAGTCAATGGAGGACGTCTCACGTAGCAAGGTCGGCCGAGGTCTTGACCAGCCTCGGTTCGATTAAAATGGTGAGCTTCCGGTACGGTGGATGAGGGACCAAGGAAGCGGCCTATGAGTGAAGCGCTAGGTCACCTGCGAAGGATCCTAGAGGGTGCTGACCATACGGTGCTCGGGCTCTGGGTCGCCTAGGATACCCACGCGTGCGTCGAGGAAGATATTGGAACAAGGAGTAAGAGTTGTTTTCTGGAACCGGGCATGGATCTGGTTGACTGACCTTGCTGGTCCTCAACGGATGAGTCCATGGCTCTTTTATATGGATCTGTTGGTTGATCTTGCTGATCTTCAACGAGAGTCCATCTTGATAAGTGATTATATTGTTGAGTATTATGGGCTAGGAACTATTGAAACGGCCCCTGTGTGGACAGGTGGTGAGCGTTCTAGTTGCCAATGATGCCATAGATACTCTGATGAAGGAATGATGGGAAATTATGAATCAACTGGATAAATTGGGAGATTGTGATCAGTGGTACTATGGTTTCATTAAAGGATTGTTTTAAAGTTAGCTGATGCTAAGAAAAAGGCAATTTTCATATTGGGTGTGTAAGTGGTGTGGCTAGTTTTATGTTTGCATGAAATTCCGGCTAGGGGGCCTTGGAACTCTTTTCCTTGGTACCCGGGACAAAACCTAACCAAATTCCAAATTGGATCCCATCACTACAGTGGTTGGGCGGTTGGCTAACCCATGGGATCGGATGGGGTTAGGCTGGACTGATGGATCCGTAAACCGAGACTCAATTTCTGTTATTACGATAGATGAAGTAAGTCCCGGATAGTAATTGTTCTATGGATAGGAATCAACGGCTGTGCCTCTTGATGGGGAAAAAAGCGTTGATCCCAATGATCCAAGTGCAAGTTTCTTCCTTGATCCGACCGAGTATCTTTATAGGTGCAGTTGGATCAGCGTGATCAGTAATGATCTTGACTACGTTAGAGTAAAAAAATTATCCTGGTGGAATCGCCCGTGCTTTCCGGGTAAGGGAAGTTTTTTCCGGGTTCGATTTTGGAAAAACCGACGGATTAGTCTCTTGTCCGGATATCCGTGGACGAGGCCCCGAATGTGAGACCCCTGTCCCGTGCGAGAAGTGCTACTTCCGCTGCTAGTACCCGAATCCGTTGCTCGGTGGGAACAGGGGGATCTCACAGTTGGTAAATGTAAGATTCCTCCCCAGCCTTCGAGGCATACAGGAGTAAGAATCTCCCTTTTTGATCTTAAAATTATTCCCTCTCAAAAATAAAAGAAAGATTCTGTTTAAAAAAAGGAAGACCCTTTCCCTAGAATACTTCTCAAGAGTCACGCTGTTTTAAGGATTCAGAACAATGAGTTCAGAAGTGAAAATCGGTGTTTTGGATACCAAGGTTTTGGTCTCATTCGAGTACGGCACAAAAGAAGTTCTTTATCTATTGGGGAGTTTAAGAAGTTATCCCCCAGATATTGTGAGCCTTATCTGACTTCAAAGAAAGTAAGTGACTTAGCTTACGAACTTCTTTTATCTCCTCATCTCAAAGTTCTTAATGCCTTCTATAGAAAATTGTGCCAAACCCAAATCATGGAAAGACGGTAAAACTTCAGTGGCAAGCTACCGTTGGCTTCTAAGTTACGCTAGCTCCTTCCTTTATATAAGTCGTAACTTTTACTTGTCGCTCACAATAATCTTACTCCCATCGATCTCCTTTCTTCCTAATCTCCTTCATGGCTTGGCAACAAGAATTAGTTTTATCCATAATGATTCCTCACCTTCAAGACGCAAGTGAGTCTGTGAAGAAGGATTTTATAGAACAGTATGAGCGCTCACTTTTCCCTCACTTGGGAACTTCTGTAGCGCAGACCAAATGGCGGACCTATCAAGACATAACTAGGGTAACACCCTGGGGTCAGCAGCACTTCCGTAACAATGTCCGCTTGGCCATGGTTATTGAAGCTTTGGGTTTGGGTCCCCGATACTACTGCGTCATGAGATCAAGACATCCTGGGTTTTCTGAGCGGGTCTTCTTACTGGCGTGTTTTCTTCCTCATGAGAAGATATGCCTTTACCCCGTTTTTGGCTTGCCTCTCAGAGGTCCTTTTGTTAGAACACCTCATACCACTGAGATAGGCGCAGCAATAACCCACAGAATCATTCCCATAGATGAGTTACCTTATACTTGTGCAGCTTGTGAGGACTGCTTTTGTGACCATATGATGGACGGGCTTATGGAAGTGTAAAGAGTTCCTCTATCTTTACTGTATAAGTTCCGAGAATGAATAAAGTTTAAATCTTGTTCGTATTTTGAATCTTGCTCTCTTTAAGACTTATCTTGGTGGTTAATCTTGATTAAAATTTTTCTCTAAGTCTCATATTCGTGAATCTTGGGAAATTACTCCCAGTTTGCGAGATGAGGGCATCTCGCGTTTTTTAAGTGGGGTAGAATGTAAGATTCCTCTCCCAACCCCTTTTTGATGTCTAGTATCTTCCCCTGTAATCAATCCCTCTTCAGAAATATAAAGACCTTGTTTCTAACTATTTTAGCCTAGAGAGAGAAAATATTCTAGAGAGAGAATATTCAGATTTTGAATATTTTTGGATAGAAAAATATCTCTTATAATTCAGATGAGTTTCCCTGAAACAGAAATTCAAAAAGAATTTTCCAATGTGCAATTGGAATTAATTGGAAATAGGTATAAAGAACCTTAGTCTAAGGGTCTAGATTTTCAAAAATCTTTAGACTATGGTTCAATTAAGGTTCCTATGGGCCAATAGCATCAATCCATGTGTAGGGAGTAGATAAATCCAATTTGAAAAAAAGAAGATACCCAAAAATGAGTAAATGCTCACATAAGGTGAAGAGTTGAAAATGTACAAGGTTTATTAGTAAAAAACTATGAGCAATATTAAAAATATGAGATATTTTGGGAATAATGATTTTATTATGACACATATGTAAGGAAGGGGAGTCCCTTAAATGCTCACATAAGATGAAGAGTTGAAAATGTACAAGGTTTATTAGTAAAAAACTATGAGCAATATTAAAATGATTCCATTATGACACATATGTAAGGAAGGGGAATTCTTTAAAGGAGGTGCATATTTCACATAAGATGAAGAGTTGAAAATGTACAAGGTTTATTAGTAAAAAACTATGAGCAATATTAAAATGATTCCATTATGACACATATGTAAGGAAGGGGAGTTCTTTAAAGGAGGTGCATATTTCACATGCTTGAATAAGTTTTAAACTCATAAAAATTGAGATATTTCATCTCTCCTCTCTCCTCATTCAAGTCTAGTTCCAAAAAGTTAGCTTAACTGACCTAAAAATGGTCAAATATTGACCAAATTGATTTGGAAAATTCTAGAATCAGTTTGTTTGGTTAGGAGCTCAATTTTTCCTATAAATAGAAGCCTCCCCCTTGTTGAAAAATATATAGTGTTTATGCATCGTTACTCTACTCCACCTAAGCCAGAAACTGTGAATTCATTTAATAATTCACTAGTTTTTGGAGCTTCCCTCTTTCTTCAATTCCCATTAGTGGCTCCATCAACATACTTAACCAATTGATTGGTTGGGGGCCTCTACCGTGAACAAAGAATCAAGCAAGTTGTAAGGTAATTAGTGAATATTCATCTTTCTATAATTTCTCAATGTTTCTCTCTTCTCAACCCCTCTCAAGCTTGAGAAGCTTAATTGGTATGTTGTTTTTAAATGCTATTGAAGTTTATTGGTGAATAGTAGTGAAGAGTTACATAATTTAATAAATGCTATTGAGGTTAATTTTCATTTATGTTTAAATTCTAATGATTTTTATGTAAATTCTCTCTCTCACTCAAAAAATGGTCATACTCATGACCCATTCTCAATCCAAATCAAGCTTTTCATAAAGCTTTTCCTTAACCCAAGATTAAGCTATGCTTGAGGCCAAATTAATGGCTTTTTTCTATGCTTTTAGTTTATGTATATTGATGATTCAATCCATTATGGATTAAGGATCCAATTAGAGATTATTTTAATTATTTCCTTAATGATAAGCTTTATCTCTTAGAAAAATTGAGATTTATCAGTCATAGCAGCGGAGCTATGGCAAAATTTTTATAAAAATTATGCATAAAATAATTTCATTCAAAGTATAAAAAGAGGACTTCCTACCATATTCTAGGAATTATCATCCTAGATTAATTGAAAGAATTTCATTATAATCATGGAGAAATTAAAATTTAATATCATGCATAAAGGATAAGTTTTTATATCAAAAGTGTTATTTTTACCATTTTTATTTCATGCATAGAAGTATGCATAAAAGAAAAATTTTTATATCAAAAGTGTTACTTTTATCATTTTTAATTTTCATGCATAGAAGTATGCATAAAAGAAAAATTTTTATATCAAAAGTGTTACTTTTATCATTTTTAATTTTCATGCATAGAAGTATGCATAAAAGAAAAAATTTTATATCAAAAGTGTTACTTTTATCATTTTTAATTTTCATGCATAGAAATATGCATAAAGGAAAATTTTTATATCAAAAGTGTTACTTTTATCATTTTTAATTTTCATGCATAGAAGTATGCATAAAGGAAAATTTTTATATAAAAGTGTGACTTTTATCATAATTGAATTTCATGCATAGAGGTATGCATAAAAGTTGATTATTTTATTATAAAAGTGTTACTTTTATCATAATTGGATTTCATGCATAGAGGTATGCATAAAAGATATTCTTTTTATTCTAAAAGTGTAATTCCTACTAAATTGAATTTATGCATAAGAAGATGCATTAAAAAATTGATTTTTAATTCAAAAGTGTCATTCTCATCTAAATTGAATTTATGCATAGGAAGATGCATAAAAGATTGAATTTTAATTCAAAAGTGTCATTTTCATTTAAAATGAATTTATGCATAGGAAGATGCATAAAAGATTGATTTTACTTCGGAAGTATTAATCTCCTTAAATAGAATTTATGGATAAGTAAATGTGTAAAGAAATCTTATATCAAATATAAGAATTCTCTTGTATTCTATAAATAGATATGAGATGTGATAGGATGTGATAAGAGGTGTATAAGAGGTGATAAGATGAATTAAGATGTGATAGGATGTGATAAGAGGTGTATAAGAGGTGATAAGAGGTGATAAGATGAATTAAGATGTGATAAGATGTGTATGGGATGAGGTAAGAAGTGTATGTGATAGGATAAGATGTATATGGGTTGTGATAGGGCAAGAATGGATGTGATGTAAAAGATTAGATGTGAAGGCATATGGGGTTATATGAATGGGAATGTGGAAATGGATGTATGTATATGGATGTGTGGATGTGGAGATGGGAGTATGGATGTATGAATGTGAAAATAGATGTGTATACATGAAGATGTATATGCAGAGATGTGAATGTGGATGTAGATGTGGATGTATAGATGTGAATGGGAATGTGGATGTGAATGTGGATGTAGATGTGGATGTATAGATGTGAATGGGAATGTGGATATGGATGTATGGATGTGAATATGGATGTATGGATGTGAATGTGGATGTAGATGTGGATGTATAGATGTGGATGTGAATGTGGATGTAGATGTGGATGAATAGATGTGAATGGGAATGTGGATGTGGATGTATGTATGTATGTATGTGGATATATGTATGTATGTGGATGTAGATGTGGATGTATAGATGTGAATGGGAATGTGGATGTGGATGTATGTGAATGTGGATGTAGATGTGGATGTATAGATGTGAATGGGAATGTGGATGTGGATGTATGTATGTATGTGGATGTGGATGTATGAATGAGGACGTGATAATGAATGTATGCATGTGGATGTGGATATGGATGTGTATGTATGAATGCGGATATGGATGTGGATATGGATGTGTATGTATGAATGTGGATATGGGATGTGGATGTATAAATGAGGATGTGAAAATGGAGATAAGCATGTAGATGTGGATGTATGGATGTGAATGTGGATGTGGATGTGGATGTATGGATGTGGATATGGATGTGAATATATGATATGTGACGTGAAGGAATCTGAAGTAAAGAGATGGAAAATGATGTGATTGGATGAGTACACATATAAATGAAATGTGGAATAAGTAATGTGGATTGTATGAGGGATAATGTGGAAAAATGAGAGTTACCATAGAAATTGTATTTGTAAACTGTTTGTAAATGCTGTTTGTAAATGGCTGTTTTACGTCAAGAATGCTGGGAAAGCATTTTGACCGTCTTGTGATTAAGGTCGTGGAGACCTAACTGATAAAGTTGCAACTGCTGACGGAGAGTCAATGGAGGACGTCTCACGTAGCAAGGTCGGCCGAGGTCTTGACCAGCCTCGGTTCGATTAAAATGGTGAGCTTCCGGTACGGTGGATGAGGGACCAAGGAAGCGGCCTATGAGTGAAGCGCTAGGTCACCTGCGAAGGATCCTAGAGGGTGCTGACCATACGGTGCTCGGGCTCTGGGTCGCCTAGGATACCCACGCGTGCGTCGAGGAAGATATTGGAACAAGGAGTAAGAGTTGTTTTCTGGAACCGGGCATGGATCTGGTTGACTGACCTTGCTGGTCCTCAACGGATGAGTCCATGGCTCTTTTATATGGATCTGTTGGTTGATCTTGCTGATCTTCAACGAGAGTCCATCTTGATAAGTGATTATATTGTTGAGTATTATGGGCTAGGAACTATTGAAACGGCCCCTGTGTGGACAGGTGGTGAGCGTTCTAGTTGCCAATGATGCCATAGATACTCTGATGAAGGAATGATGGGAAATTATGAATCAACTGGATAAATTGGGAGATTGTGATCAGTGGTACTATGGTTTCATTAAAGGATTGTTTTAAAGTTAGCTGATGCTAAGAAAAAGGCAATTTTCATATTGGGTGTGTAAGTGGTGTGGCTAGTTTTATGTTTGCATGAAATTCCGGCTAGGGGGCCTTGGAACTCTTTTCCTTGGTACCCGGGACAAAACCTAACCAAATTCCAAATTGGATCCCATCACTACAGTGGTTGGGCGGTTGGCTAACCCATGGGATCGGATGGGGTTAGGCTGGACTGATGGATCCGTAAACCGAGACTCAATTTCTGTTATTACGATAGATGAAGTAAGTCCCGGATAGTAATTGTTCTATGGATAGGAATCAACGGCTGTGCCTCTTGATGGGGAAAAAAGCGTTGATCCCAATGATCCAAGTGCAAGTTTCTTCCTTGATCCGACCGAGTATCTTTATAGGTGCAGTTGGATCAGCGTGATCAGTAATGATCTTGACTACGTTAGAGTAAAAAAATTATCCTGGTGGAATCGCCCGTGCTTTCCGGGTAAGGGAAGTTTTTTCCGGGTTCGATTTTGGAAAAACCGACGGATTAGTCTCTTGTCCGGATATCCGTGGACGAGGCCCCGAATGTGGGACCCCTGTCCCGTGCGAGAAGTGCTACTTCCGCTGCTAGTACCCGAATCCGTTGCTCGGTGGGAACAGGGGGATCTCACAGATGTGAGGGTTTTTTATAAAGACCTTAGTCTATATGAAAAGACTAAGGTTTGGGGTCTCAATTGAGTGTGCATATTCCTCGAAAAAAGTTCTAATGGGTGTATATATTCACTTCCAATAAAAGTTTAACGGGTGTATATTATACACTAAAAAAATTTATAATGGGTGTATATTCAAATACAACCAAAAATTTATACTGGCATTTAATGCAAGGTGCAACCATACTTTTCTACTTGCATCACACACCACCACATGACACCACCACCACTCCCCCCCCACCTTTTTCTTGGATCCTATAAGTAAGTGGTACGTTGTCTTAGATGTGAGAGCTTAAAAAAAAAACCTTGGTCTTTTAATGTGACTCTTTGTTTGATGTGAGGCTTAACACACTCAGGTTCAAGCACCCATCTAGTTGATTCTCCAACTCAACACCTCATTAGTCCTTCTCCTCTCGATTTTGTTTGCTCCACCAAAGGCTATAAAAACCTTATGAGCTTTTCAAGACCTAATATGAAGGACCTTTTGGTAAGTTGGAAATCATAGTAGCTAGGGTTGATCATAGCACTTAATTAACATCATATTTGAAATATTTAAATTATCTAAAAATGCTTCATTAGATGAGGCTTAGTAAGGCAGTAGCTTAGAATTGCATCATTAGATGAAATATTTAAATTATCCAAAAATGTTTCATTAGATGAGGCTTAGTAAGACAGTAGCTTATAAATTACATCGTTGATTTTATAGGTCCAAGAGCATTCCCCCCTTGTACATGCTTTACACTCCATGGGATAGCTCAAATGTGACTAGCTCATAATATATGTGTTAAGCACTTTACATGTGAATCATAAAGATTCTATATCACACGCTAGAGATTTATGGACTCCGCACAAAAAGTGTCCTTTAAAAAAAAATTAGGCCAATAAGGGAACTTCGATTTAAGACCCATGTAATATGGATCTTTTCGAATCTTGTGACACAAGATCAAGCATATCTTAGATATTATTAGGATCTTGTGACATAAAATTAAGCATATCTTACATATTATTGGGATTGCACACTAAAAAAGGTAGAAATATCACGTGCACCTCTTTTTCCTCATCTTAAAATAATCAAAATATCAGATTCGGTAGTTTGGATTTTGATATTTTATTTCCCCCTCTTTCACTTTTCCTCTCTTCTAGTTCAAAGTCTTTAAATTCCATTTCTCTCTCTTTCTTGCTCTCTTTTTCTAGGGCAATTTTAATTGCAATCTATCTTCTTAATCTCGACTTCTTTTTTATGCAAATTTTGCACATAGCCTGTAGACTAGTATGGCCCTAACTTGGTACAATTTCATTGTGTTTGGCCAATACTACATGGAAATAATCATCACATATTATCATGGTTTCCATTTAGGATACATCTCTCTTGCAAACCTCCAATACTATGAGAGATGCCAAAGATATAGAGTATTTTTCATTTGTCATCTATAACTTTTCTTATGTTTGATAATGCACATAGAAGCTATCCATTCATTATAGAAGTAGAGAAGATGCTTTTATTTTTTCCCAAAACCATCTAGGTCACCTCTGTGTAATGGCACAATTTTGAAACCAATATTGTATTGTTTGTTCTTTGATAGAGTATTAATTATATAGAATAAAATTTTAAGATAACTTTCATTTGAGTATAATTTAATATGCTAGAAGTCTAGGTATGAAGTATTGTGGTGCTTTTGGAGCTCTCTTGTATACCCATTGAAAGAAATCAAGCCGTGATAGGTATGAAAATTATCTTATGCTTTTAAAATAACATCTAAAGGTTTAATAAGGTTAAGTATATGTTGAATCTTTGAATGTTTTGGTTAAATATTTGTATTATATTGTAGAAAGATAGTTAACCATATTGTGCCACCTTTGGACCTTAAATTTTGCAAATGTGTGATATTTTCTTGGTTAGCAAAAGATTTAGGCAAATCCAAAGATAAGTGTCTAAGTGTTTTGTGTGTTTAGAGATATTGGAAAGTTATTTTCTGCTTTGTTTGTTTTAGTGCTTTCCTCTATGGTTAGGAGATGGGTGCATAGATTTTTTGCATTTCATCTATAGCTTAGGTGTATATCTTTGTGATGTAAGATGACCTAGGGTTTTTTCATCGTGATACAAAATAAGGGATACATAGAGGTGTTATCCATGGAAAACCTATGAATCCAGGGGGGGAGCCTCATTTTATTATTGCACTCCATTTTGAGAAACATCTAAGGAATTCCCATTTTATTATTTTGAGAATTATCTAATGAATTCATAGTAGTGCATGTAGAAAGGGTCGCATAGCAGAAGATGAAGCTTATTCATAGCTCATGTAGATTTTAAATATAGGTGAATCGTTATTCATAACCTTGCTCTTTACCTTTCTAGAATTGTGCAATTTTTTGTTGGATACCAAGAGCTTTGAATGAATTTAAAGAGGTTAGAACATTTTCTTATGTTATTTTAGTCTCAATCCTTTTTAATGAATAAGTGTTTTCTTGTGTTATAAGAGCCTAAAATAAAATTTTATTATGTTATTTTAGTCTTAATATTTTTTTTAAATGAAAATGAGTGTTTTCTTGCATTTCTTAGGCTCTGCTTCTTTAATATGGTCAATTGATTAATTCACATTCTATCGTTATATTAGAAGATTCCCTGAAGTACTTTTTAGGAAGGATGGGAATGTTTTTAAGCCATCTTAAAAATATTATTTTGCCTTAAATAATTTGGTGACGCCTAGATTGTTTTTGTGTCATACCAAATTATGTCAATATCATGGGTGATGCCATTATAAATATTAATAGTATGGTGCACATTGATGTATGCTTGGGGGCTCTAGTGTTGTTATAGTTGGTTTGTATGGTGGGGTGATTTCCTGGAGTACTTACACTTATTAGTGAACATAGTGTGGTAAATGGTTTGTCTACCTATGGAATATGTGTTGAATTTCACCAAATTATTTGTAGGTGAGGAGAACCTAGAAGATTGAGGCAGATGCACGTAAATAGTTATTTTGGAAGGAATTCCCAATTTTGCGCAAGCTTTGTATATATGTGCAAGCTTGTGCACATTACTTTATTCATTTTCATAAAGAACATAGACTTTGGCAATATTTACTTTTTGATATTATGTAAATCTTAAAAGCTTTCCCCTAGCGTCAAGTATTTAATAAAAAATAGGGCTTTCTATTTTGAGGAAAGAGAATGTCGTGCAAAGTAAAAGCACCACTTCCTGTATTTTTGGCATTGAATATATATAAATATTGGTGTGTGAGGATAGGCCACAGATATGAGGAGGGAAGTTTGTACCCACTACTCTAGTGCTGTAAGTATTTTTGTGTGTTTAGAATTTATGATTGAATTTATGGTTGTAATTGCTTTGAATGAGAAAATTAGAATTTATGTGACTGAATCAAGGTTTTATGCCCACCTACATGTGGCCTCCTTTTGGATGAATTTTGGAAACATCTCCTTTGTATTTGGAGTCGAATCTCAATACCAAAGAGTGTCCTTACCTATTTGCAATAATCCAATGCCAATAGCCAAGTGTTTGCCCAATCATTTGGCATTAAAACATATCATCCATAGGCATCATAATGTCATGCATCTTCATGTCATTACATGCATCAATACATGTAGGCCTTGTAATTTGTAATGCCAAAAGTGTGCTGGTGTAGGAGGTTGTCGATGTGACGAGCTTTGTGCTTACCAATATCTCGGCCAAGCCTTCCCACCCTCTTATCGAGTTTCTCTCCAATGTAAGATTTGGGGCCATTCTTTACCTCTGAGTACCTAATCCCTTTCCGTACTGCTTGACCACCACAACACTTATGGCATGGAGAGTTCATGACACACTCCCTCTTGGCTTCTCCATAGAATGACAAGGGTACCCTCCTCTCATAGTAGATTCTAATTGCTTTGACAAAATTGCAATAAGATCAATTATATGGAGTAGGGTAAGGATCACTCATGCTCATTTAGTAATTTCACTTGACATATCCTTAGCATGTACTCATGTTTATGCATCACTTCTTTCATCCTTTATGTAGCTCCAACGTAGCGGCAATCACAAACCAACTCACATCAACATGCCCTCACCATGGTATGTAAGCATCAAACCAATTAAGATAAGCATGAAACATGAGTCACATGTAATACACATCATGTCATACCCATATAATCTCCGTCTCGACCATTATATCACAATAAAGCCAATACCAATGTATTGATTAATGGCATTGATGGATCTTAAGAATGGCTAATATCATGAAAATGGTTCTCCAAAACATGTGTAATACATCAATGATATGTGCAATGGTTTAATAAATCATGCTCCATTACTTCCTTGGTTTAAGTCTTGCTTTATGTGATAAGCAAGCAAATCATGAGGCTCTTATATGAATGCATTCTTGGAGTTATGCATTAATGGTATAAAAGTGAAGTTCATTAAGGGAAAAACTTAATAAGAAGAAGAGGTTCACCACAATAAGGAATAAACCCTAATGTGTATCTTTGAAGCATTAAGAGTGCCAAAATGTGAAGGAAAAGCTTACCAAGGTAGTGAAAAAACCTAATACTTAAGATTTGTCGATATGTGAAGTAAAATGAAATTTCAATGGCAAAGGTTAACATGTGTATTGGAAAGATTCAATGACAAGGGTATGCCATGGATAATGATCTCTAATAATTCCAATGAAGCACCAAGCTCTCATGACTCCCATGAACATAAATCGACAACCGTTTTCTATCCCTTTTTTTTTTTGCTCAAAGCATGGTGTATAAGAGTCAATAGGTAAGACAAAGGGGTTTAAAGGCCGGGGCTAAACCATTATAAAGGCTAATGGTGGAATGAAAAGCACATTAAGCTCAAAAAGGGGGGCGAAGGAATGTTCGGGTTGCACCTGTTTTTTGTGAAAATCTGTGCTTGCTTCCCTATGCCCTAGATGAGTTGATTACCCTATTGTGTTGCGTAGTAGAGTTTCTATAATGATAATGATGCTATTGTGTTGCACCTCCACCTACTTGCTTCTGTTATGCCAGCATTGGCTCTACCCACATATCCATTTGCTTTTGCACAGGGCCTGGGAGAAGAGCGGTAGTGGAACGCATAGCACTTGTTGTTGTGAGAGATGGTGGTTGAGAGAGCCATGGAAAGGTTGCCCAGCTAGCCAAGATAACTCATAAATTCACTAGAGATGGTGATCCTAGGAGACATTTGGAAGTATTTGATCAAGTGTGTGAGGCCATAGGAGAACAAAATGAGGTTTCCAGGACCAATGCCTTTAGTCTAACATTAGACGATTGGTATAGAACTCTCAAGGTCGAGGAACTCTTGAACTTTGTTGAGATTCAAGCTCAATGTCAGTGTGTGCCAACTGTGCTATGTGCTGGCATGTTAGGTAGCAGCATGTGTGAGACATAAATGACCGCGTCCAGCTGGTCATAGTGTGTGGACATTAGCTAGGGTTAGTAGTGTATGGACACAACACATAGTGTGAGTTGTGTATTATGGATTATGGCTTTATGCATTGTGTGAGAAGGGAGATGGCTTCCCTCTATGGTTAGGGTTTGTAATATACATTAGGGTTTACTCCTGTGTGTGTGTCTCCTCTCCCTCTACCTATTTTTCATCATGGTATCAGAGCCTGGTGCTCTCTATTAGGGTTTATGAGTGAGTGAGAGAAGAGGGAGAAGAAGCTGTGAAGCTTGCCAATTGATGCTGTGAAGCTTGGAGCACACCGATTTCTATCAGATCTGAGAGCTTGGCCTACCGGCGGGTAAGGTCTACTAAACACCCTTGAGTGGATTGCAAGTGATTCAAGCACAAACAAGCCAAATTAGGGTTGCCCAAAACAAAAATTTTTTTTGGGTTTTTGCAAGCTTTCCATTGGAGCTTGGAAGCGGTGATGTATTGTGAAAAAGGATGCAAATTCGACAAAGAAACTTGTATGTGACAAGGATGAATGTATTGGCAACTCATGTGCAAGTCCTACATTGAATTTGGAGCAAGTATGATACATTTGAATGAGTGAAAGATTACTGTTTTTGAAGCTCTCACAAAATAGAGAAAAAGGATCACTTGGTGGATGAAATTAGAGCAAGTTTTTTGGAAACATCAATCAATTGATGGGCCACACACATGCCTTGGAGTGTTAGGCAACATTATATGCTATCAATTGATAATAAAATCAGTCCAAATCCCCTCTACAGCAGGCGGTGCAGCACATATAGGGAAAATAGAGCATTTTCTGATATTTTTGCTAAGTGGAGGACTCAAATCAACTGTTGTGATTGATAACTTCCAAAATTGACTTAGCAATTGTGTGGTACATATACTTGAGAAGGAAGCTACATGATTGGTTGGAGCAATTATGCCTTATGGAGCTGGAACTGAGTTGATTAAACAGGCTGTCTACTGTGATTAGTGAAACAAAGTGTGATTAATCGGCTAATTACTCTCTCATCTTAAACAATTGGTCTAATTCCTTTTACATGGAGTTAGTGGACATCATTGCTAAGCTAATGAATTCTTGGTCTCTCAATTTGGACAAGCATTGAAGAAATTAGAGCCATTTTACTACTGGTTTTACTGGTTTTTCTGGTTTTTCTCAAAACAGAGAAGGGGGTTTGACAAAATTGGTATGTACACACCTGGATGGTGCTGATATGCAACATTGAGCTTGTTTAGGTGTCAATGCAAGTTATCCACACTTGATTGAACCACTACATTGCAATTTGGAGCCTTGGAAAGCGTGCCAAAACAGGGTACCTTGGACTACGTATGCTAGTTCATTTTGGATGCAATCAGTTTGATTTTCTACATCAAAAGTGAAGTTTGTTAACTACTTTGGAGTATCTAGAACACTTATTAGAGTGCGGTTGAGCTGAGGAAGGCTCGTTTACAGATTTGGACGTGCGGAAGGTGCATTTGCATTGAGCAAATATGTCAGAGAATCCAGTACAAATTGTGGGTGAAAAATTGGATACGAAGAACTTCTAGGCATGGAAGTACAGGATTAAAAGCTTTCTGAAGGGAAAAGGTTTTTGGAATCTTATTACAGGTTCAGAGCGAGAGCCGAAACTACCCCGACAACCTACATAGCTCTACAGGTTATAGCTCACAAGCAATGGTCAAAAAGAGTATACAAAGTTTTGCATTATCTGTCTATATGTATTTCGGATGCTATACTCATACATATACATGATGCTGAGAATCCCAAGGATGCATGGGATACATTGGTAAAGCTGTTGATACAAACACTAGTGCTCGCAAGTCTCAGTTGCGACAACAAATCCATAATGTGAAATGGAATAGAAGGAGCATCCATGATTATGTACGCAGATGCATTGGCAACAATCAATGTCCCCATGCCTGATGATGATTTGGTAGACATTACCTTGCGTGGTCTTGGCAAGGAGTATAAGTCTTTTGATACATCCATCTCGGTTCGGAGTATAGGTTTACCAGACTTTGATGAGTTGGTTTCACTCTTGCTTGTTGAGGAAATCAAACTCAGTGATTCCTTTCATGATGCATCTACTAGCCATGATGATAATGGCAAGAATCAGGCTTTCTATTCACAAAGGGGATCTAGAGGCAGGGGGAGATTTGCATCACGTGGCCGTGGTAATGGTCATGGATGGCAGGACAGGTCACCACAATAGAATTTTCAGCCTACATATGGTGCTAGAGGTGGTCATGGATGGCAGGACAGGTCACCACAACAAAATTTTCAGCCTACATATGGTGCTATTCATCTTGAGATTGAACACTCATAATGGGTCTCATCCATTGTGGTTGTGCCCTAGAAGAATGGAAAACTTAGAGTGTGTGTTGATCTCAAGAAAGTGAATGCTGCCATGTGTGTAGGGAACACTACCCCTTGTGCCATATTCAGAACATGTGCTCGAATGAGTTGCGGGCAAGGAGGCTTATAGTTTTTTGGATGGATACTCAGGCTATAACCAAATTTCTATTGCACTTGAGGACCAATCCAAAACAGCCTTGGTCACTGAGCATGGTGTATATGCTTACAGAGTTATATGATTCGAGCTAACCAATGCACCCGCCGCCACATTCTAGAGACTTATAAATACTGCTTTTAAAGAATTTTAAAGAAAGTTTCTTGAAGATTTCTTGGATTATTTGTGAATTCATTTGTCTTGGAAAGAGCACCTAGCATGCCTAAAAAAGGTGTTTGAAAGGTGTCGATTTTATTGCATATCCTTAAACCCTTACAAATGCCAGTTTTGGGTGGAACATGGAGTTATTCTTGGGCATATAGTGTCCAAAATGGGATTTCCACTGATGAGAGAAAAATCAAGGTCATCTGGAATTACCCCCACCAAAAAACTACAAGGGAGCCTAGAGATTTATGGGCCATGTCGGCTACTACCATCGGTTTATTCTTTTCTATGTAGAAATATCTTATCCTTTGTACAAGTTATTGATTGTATTGATATGGACCGAGGAGTGCCAACAAGCTTATGATGCATTGAAATAAGCCTTTGCTAGTGCTCCAATCTTGCGAACACCCAACTGAGATCTCATCTTTTATGTACACATTGTTGCCTCTAATTTCATAATTGGATGAGTCCTAGCACAACCAGGGGAACACAAATTGAACTATCCTGTTAGTTTTGCAAGTCGACAACTAGATGATGATGAAATCAATTACACCACCACTGAGCGTGAACGACTAGCAATTGTTTATGCTGTAAAGAAATTTCGGCATCATCCCACATACCTAATGGCAAAGCTCCAATCGGGGTTGATGACAAGTTATCGGATGCTACACTATTCAAGGTTGAGGCTATTCCAGAATGGAGTGAGAAAATAGTTAACATTTTAGCTTGCAGAAGGAAAGGAATTGAGTAAATATTTAGCAAGAAAGTTGCTAAAAGAGAGTGCACCTTACCAACTTATTGTCGGAACTCTTTATAGACGAGATGCTTCCCTAGAGAGGATGAATACTTATACATCATTGAAAAAGAACACCAAGGGGTAGTTGATGGATACTTTGTAAGCGATGTTACAAGGAAAATACTTCAATCGGGGTCTTCAAAGATTGTGTACTATTTGTCAAGGGATGTGACGAGTGTCAATGTTGTGCAAAGCCATAGAATCCTGTTAGAGTCAACCAACCTTTTGAAAAATGGGGTTTAAATTTATTTGGCCCTATTAGTCATGCTGCACATGGCACACAAGCACACTTCATCATTGTTGCCACCACAGATTATGTAACCAAATGGGTTGAAGCAAGAGCTTCATGAAAAGAAGATGCCATGGAGACTACTAAGTTTCTCTATGAGAACATCATTACCTGCTTTGGATGTTCATTTGAGCTAGTTAGTGATCAAGGTAAGCATTTCATCAACGATGTAATAAAAAATCTCACTAACACATTTATGGTCGCTCATCGTAAGTTAACACCATATTACCCACAGAGGCAAATGGCCAAGTAGAGAGCACCAACAAGGTTCTTATTTTGATATTGATGACAGACTGTTGAAGCTCAATGCACTGACTAGGATTCTAAGCTCACAATAGCTTTATGGGCCTATCACACATCATACAAAGTTGCAATTGGTTGCATACCATTTAAGATAGTGTATGGACTTAAGGCAGTAATGCCTTGGGAGTTCATGATCCCTAGCTTAAGGTTAGTTGTAAGTGAAAATCTTGATGGTAATGAATTGGCTGTCTGGTTATTTGTTTTAGAACAACTTACAGACGAGCGACAAATTATAGTGCAAAACATGCTAATAGAAAAGGACCGAAGAAAGAAGTGGTTTGACCAAAATCTCAAGGACAAGGAGCTCGATGTAGGAGATCTTGCACCACTTATGTATGGGGTCCGTAGTGAAAAGAAAAAGCTTAAATATACTAGAAAGGGACCATTTAGAGTTTATGAAGTTACTCCACAAGGTATTATACGTTTGAGACTCTTGACGGAGTTAAAATTGTTGGTTTCCTTAGTGGTAGTAAGTTAACAAAATAATATTGACCACTCACCAAAGAATCCTTACGTGCTTCTCATGTGACAAAGAAAGCCACCAAGGAAAGGGTCACACTCAAAAAAAGACCCAAGCCCAAGAGGAGGCAAGGAATAGATGAGCCAAAATTTAACAACATCGAGAAAAAAACCTTAGACCTACTACACAAGCCTTTCTGGGAGAGGTTGAAGGAGACACAAAGGAGCACATATCACCTCTACGAACATCCATTCAATTGACTAGCCCTTGTGGTAAAGTGCTTTATAATGCATTACTTGATACGGGTGTTAGTCTCACAATCTAATTTCCTTCAATGCATGGAACCAATTGGGAAAACCCCAACTCGTAGATACCTCCCTAAAGGTGAAAGGTATCCATGCTAGAAATACCAAGGTTTTTGGGCTATTACAAATAGAGGCATACTGTGATGGTAGCAAGTACCTGGTGTAGGAAACTTCCTGGTTATGCCTGCCAGAACATTACCTGAACTGATAATACTTGGTCATACATGGATGAAGGTTGTAGGATGTATGATTGACTATTCAACATGGTGTATCTCTACAGGGTAAAACCATAGTTGAACAATCTACTCATAAACCCCTGCCACCTCTCACTATTATCAAGGGTCCCAGGAGGAAGCTTCAACATCCACAAGATCTATGGAAACCCCCTCCACTTTAGTGTCCACTATTCAAAAAACTCTTGATTCTTCTACCTCCACATAGAAAATACATACATATCAAAAGAACGAACAAATATGATAAATTATAAAGTGGCAACACAAATCTACCTTGAAATGGGTTCCCAATATTTCTTCATCCATACCACATCAACTAACCAAGCAAGGAGGACCTCGACAAAAGAATCGACATAGAAGTCCAAGTTACAAGTTACCCCAAAATGGATCCCCAAATTCTTATTAAAAGATGAAGGCTACTATGAGGGTAATCATTGTACTTGGATACCAAAACATAAAAGTATACCACTAGTCTCATTGTCGCCGCTTACAAATTCCCAAATCTCCTCATCAATGATAGATAAAGGCTTCGATAGCTTAAATGCCAACAAAGGGAAAGCTATTATAAAAGAACCTTCACCACAATGCCCAAACAAGTCTGGATATCCCAAAGAGAAACCCTATCACATGAGACATGGTGATTGATGGCGGGTGAAGCTTCTACATCACTAAAGGTTACAAAACTAATGTTGGCTATCTAAGCCCAACCAATCCCATTAGTTTCTCTAGGATGACCCACTATGCAATTGTCAATTCCATTGCGCATCTATAAGGGAGAATCCATAAGATCCATTTGGTCAACAAAAACTGATGGGGCAAAGTTGGAAGGGATGGCTACAAAGTTGGAAGGGATGGCTACAAAAAACCTAAAATACCTTCCGTGAGATCAAGGTATGATAGAAAGTAGGAAGGGGGGACTTATGCTAATATCATTACCTTTACCCTCCATGTTTTACTCCCAGACAAAGTTCATGTCCATATAAAGAGGGATCTTGTTGGAAAAAGCTAACCCATGACAATATAAAGAGAGATCCTGTTGGAAAAAGCTAATCCATATAAAGAGAGAACTTGTTGGAAAAAGCTAACCCATGACAATATAGCTTGAACCGATAGTGTACAACAATATAGCAACTATACACATACTAAAAATTTGACTAACCATTAATATATATATATATATATATATATATATATATATATATATATATATATATATTAAAAAGATGATGAGAAAGAGTGCATGTCAAATAAGAGAATGCAGTATGACTCTACTATTACTACAAGCCGTGATCATGGACTTTTTGTGGACAGACACGAGTGATCCTATCTTGGACCCAAGTTGCCAGGAATGGTACTATAGAGGGTATTTAAGTATTCCTCCTTTCTCACTTATGCTATTTTTATGCACCACTAGGGGAGATATATTGTGGAGCCACATTAGTAGACCTATTATACCTATAGTTCCAACCCCTTGCACCATGCTTTACTTGTAGGCATCACATGTACGTGTTGAAAAATAGGTAGAGGGAGAGGAGACACACACACAGGAGTAAACCCTAATGTATATTGCAAACCCTAACCATAGAGGGAAGCCATCTCCCTTCTCACACAATGCATAAAGCCATAATCCATAATACACACAACACACTATGAGTTGTGTCCACACACATCTAACCCTAGCTAATGTCCACACACTATGACCAGCTGGACGCGGTCATTTATGTCTCACACATGTTCCTGCCTAACATGCCAGCACATAGCATAGCTGGCTCACATTGACATCGAGCTTGAATCTCAACAGCCCCTCTCAAGCTCATGATGTACTGCCATAGATGAAGATGTAGATGAGCTTGGGATATCAAGGCTCTCAACACTCCCCCTCAAGCTCATCCCATGTACTCCCAACATAGTACGGAAGTACTCAAACTTCTCCCTGCTAAGTGGCTTTGTAAAGATGTCTGCCACCTGCTCATCAGTCTTCACATACTGTAGATCAACTGTACCATCTAGTACCTTCTCTTTGACAAAATGATAATGGACCTCTATGTGTTTGGTGCTCGCATGAAATACTGGATTCTTTGCCAACTGTATACTGCTCATGTTGTCATAATGAATGACAACTTTGCCATCAATAGGCTCACCCAAATCTGCCAAGAGACTCTTTAACCATATTCCTTCACAAGTAGCAATGGCTGCACCCCTGTATTCAGCCTCTGTACTAGATAAAGCAACTGTGGGTTGCTTCTTGCTGCTCCAACTCACCACGGCACTTCCAAGTGTAAAAGCATAACCACTAGTAGACCTCGTGTCATATGAGCTACCTGCCCAATCAGCATCTGTGTAGCCATGTATATCCAAGCCTTTATAATTCTCATATGGAAGACCATAATGTGCAGTGGTCTTTACATATCGCATAATGCGTCTCATTGCATCCAAATGAGGTTTTCTGGGGCTCTGCATAAACTGGCTTACTAGCCCCATAGCATAACTCAAATCCGGGGATGTGATAGTCATGTAGATGAGACTACCAACCATCTTTCTATACATAGATGGATCATCCAACTCCTCAGCCCGCAACTTCACATTCTGCTCCAAAGGTGTACTCATAGGCTTACACCCTGTCATGCCATATTTTGCCAACATATCCAATGCATATTGGCGCTGTACTAACCATGTACCTGCATGATGGTCTTTGATCACTTCAATTCCAAGAAAGTATCTCAACTCACCAAGGTCTTTCATGTTAAATTGCCCACTCAATGCTTCCTTGACATGCATCACATCTGTACCATGATCACCTGTGATAATCAAGTCATCCACATAGATGACAAGTTAAACAATCCCATGATCTGTTTTCTTCACATAGAGTGAAGAATCTACTGTAGAAACCTAAAATCCAAGGGAGATAAGATATCTGCTCATCTTATCACTCCAAGCACAAGGTGCTTGCTTCAAAAACCATATAATGCCTTTTTCAATCTGCATACATGAGTGGGATACTTTGGGTGTACATACCCTTCTGGCTATGCCATATACACTTCTTCTTGTAGATCACTATTTAGAAATGCATTTTTGACATCCATTTGATGCATTTCCCAACCATTTACTGCAACCATAGCAATGACTGCTCTCACTGTTCCCATCTTTGCCACTGGACTGAATGTTTCATCATAGTCCAAGCCCTGGGTTTGTGCATAACCCTTAGCTACCAATCTTGCTTTATGTCGTTCAATGGAACCATTAGACTTGCACTTCACTTTGTAAACCCATTTACAACCAATGACATTTTTATCCTGTGGTAATGCAACCAAATCCCATGTGTCATTATGAACTAATGCGTCCATCTCAACATCCATTGCTTTCTCCCATACATGCTTTCCAATAGCTTTTGTATAGCATGTAGGTTCCACATGCTTCACCAAAGATGTCATATATGCATAATGCATAGCAAAATCTTGATATGTCAACCTGTCAACAATTGGATATCTGACCCTTTGGGATCTCCGCCGCAATGCATGCAGTTCACTCTGAACACCTGTCACCCTAGAATGTGGTGGCACATATCTGTCTTGTTGCCTAGCACTAGGTGTGCGTAAAATAGGTATGCCAAGCTCCTCATCCAAACTCTCTGAACTTGATGACTCATAACCTGTAATTCCAATTCCTTCAACCTTCTTCTTTCCTTTATTCACAGCACTACTCCCAGTGCTCACACTCTCATGTCTCAAACGTGCTGACCATGGACGTACATTACTACTCTTAGCCTCTACTAGCCCAGACATAGAAGTAGAACTAGAACTTGCTTGTGGCAAGTTCACAGGCACATCTGCTTCAAGTGACTCAATGACATCCTCATCCTTTGCTCTGTACCAACTAGCAAGCTCATCAAACACCACATCTCATGAGATAACAACTTGCCTAGTTTGTGGATTGTAACATTTGTATGCCTCACGATCCTGTGCATATCCAACAAACACACATTTTTCTGCCTTAGGATCCAACTTCCTCCTCTCATCAGGCACATGTACATAAGCTATGCATCCAAATACTTTGAGGTGTCCAATGTCTGGCCTAAAACCTGTAAGCCGCATCTTTGGCATACTTCCATGTATGGCTGTTGTAGGTGTTTTATTCATCAGTATATACACCGCGGTAGCACAAGCTTCTGCCCACCACAATAATAATTTGGCATGTTCTTTTCATTGAGCATTGCCCTGGCCACTTCACAAATGACTCTATTCTTTCTCTCAGCCACACCATTTTGCTGAGGTGTATACCTGTAAGTCAGTTGTCTTCTTATGCCATGCTTTCTCAAGAAATGCTCAAAAGCATTTGAGGTGTATTCACCACCTCCATCTGTCCTCAAACATTTAATCCATGAGCCATATTGCTTTTCTGCAAAAGCTTTGAAATCCATAAACTTTTCCAATACTTCACTTTTCTCTCTGAGAAAGTATATCCATGTCATCCTACTGAAATCATCAATGAATGTCACATAGTATAAACTGCCTTTGATAGATGGGTTTTGTGCAGGACCCCATACATCGCTTATGTACTATCTCAAGTGGCCTGCTACTCATATTTCCTTCTCTAGGAAACCGCAACCTTGCCTGCTTTCCAAACTGACAGGCTTCACAAACATGCATATGCCCATCATACTTGAATCTAGGTAGCCCACTGACAATGCCTCTTGTCTGCATGTTCTTTAACCTTTGTATATTGACATGTCCAATCCTCTTATGCCACATATCAATGTCCTGTATCACATTTTTGCTTTTAGAGAACATGGCTGATTTTAACTCAGGAATTCCAGCATCCAGCTTAAACAATCTGCCTTATTTCTTGCCTTTAGCAATGACTCTACATCCATTTTTGAATTCCTCAACGAAGCAACCATGCTCGTTGAAATGAACCTGTAATCCCTGTTCCACCATTTGACCAACTGAGGCCAAGCTTTTTGTGATAGAAGGCACATACAATACATCTGACATAGACTTTGTTTGACCATTGTGCATAACCAATGGTACACTTCCAACATGTGTAATGGCATGCTGAGTATCATCTCCTGTTTCCACATAGCCTTTCACATCCATAGGCTTCATATGATCAAACCATTCACCATGACAAGTCATATGGTTTGATGCTCTAGAGTCCATATACCAAGTGCCATCATTCTCACCATTTGTCATCATAGATCCCACAACATGTTTCATGGCAAACAAATGATTTGCTGTGCCATTATTACTACATGATTTCCACCACCATGTTGTGCATAATTTCCATGATATTGTGCTCTACCCCCTCTCAAATCATTCTGTTTGCGGAAACAATCTCTTGCCATATGACCAAATTTCCCACAGTAATGGCATTCCACATCTTGCATAGATGTTTGTTGGCCTTGCCAACGTCCTCTACCACGAGGATTACCTCTGCCTCTCTGAGGTGTATATCCACGACCACCTCTAGCACCATATGAAGGCTGAAAATTCTCTTGTGGTGACCTGTCCCTGCCTTTAAATCCTCTTTGAGAATAGAAAGCCTGATTTCTGCCATTATCATCATGGCTAGTAGATGCATCCTGAAAAGAATCACTGAGTTTGATTTCCTCAACAAGTAAGAGTGAAACCAACTCATCAAAGTCTGGTAAACCTGTACTCCAAACCGAGATAGATGTATCAAAAGATTTATATTCCTTGCCACCAAGACCACGCAAGGTAATGTCTACCAAATCATCATCAGGCATGGGGGCATTTATTGTTGCCAATGCATCTGCAAACTTCTTTATTTCTTGCACATAATCATGGATGCTCCTTCTATTCCGCTTCACATTATGTATTTGTTGTCGCAACAATTGAGACTTGCAAGCACTCGTGTCTGTATCAAACAACTTCACCAATGTATCCCATGCATCCTTGGGATTCTCAGCATCATGTATGTGTATGAGCATAGCATCCGAAATACATATAGACAGATAATGCAACACTTTGAATGCTCTTTCTGACCATTGCTTATGAGCTATAACCTGCTGCTATGTAGGTTGTCAGGGTAGTTCAGGCTTTGGCTCAGCACCTATAATGAGATTCCAAAAACGTTTTCCCTTCAAGAAACTTTTGATCCTGTACTTCCATGCCTGGAAGTTCTTCCTATCCAGCTTTTCACCAACAATCTATACTGGATTATCTGACATATTGCTCAATGCAAAAACACCTTGCGTACACTTCAAAATCTATAAACGAGCCTTTCTCAGCTCAACCACACTCCAATGAGTGTTCCAGATACTCCAAAGTAGCCAACAATCTTTAAATTTGATGTAGAAAATTAACCTGTATGCATCCAAAATGAACTGGCTCACACAGTCCAAGATACCTTGATTTGATGCGCTTTCCAAGGCTCCAAATTACAATTTAGTGGTGCAATCAAGTATGGGTAACTTGCATTGACACCTAAACAACCTCAATGTTGAATATCAACACCATCTGACATGTGTACATATCAATTTTGTCAAACCCCTTTCTCTGTTCTGAGAAAAACCAGAAAAACCAAAAAAACCAGTAGTAATTTTACTCTAATTTCTTCAATCTTTGTCCAAATTGAGCAACCAGGCATTCATTAGCTTAGAAATGATGTCCACTAACTCCATGTAAGAGGAATTAGTCCAATTGTTTAAGACCAATGAGTAATTGTTCGATTAAACTCACTCTGTTTCTCTGCAACCAGTAGACAGCCTGTTTAATCAGCTCATTCCCAGCTCAATTGATGATAATTGATCAATCCAATCATATAGCCTTCTTCTCAAGTGTGTGTAGCAACAAATTTCTAAGTCAATTATGGAAGTAATCAAGCACACAAGTGGTAATCAACCTCCTCATATGAAAAAAATATCAAAAAACTACCCTATTTCTCTGTCCAGAATGTGCCACTTGCTGTAGGGGGATTTGGGAGTGTTTGTAGTACTAATTGATGATGGGATTAAGTCCCCAACACACCTAGGCAAGTGTGTAACCAATCAATGCTTTGATTTTTGCCAAAAACATGCTCTAAATGCATCAAAAATTGAGTTCCTTTTCTCTGTTTTGTGAGAGCTCAAAAACCAGAATTTTTCACTCATTCAAATGCATGTAAATTGCTCCAAAATCAGTTTAAGGCTTGCATAGGAGTTGCCAATACATTCCTCCTTTTCAGATACATGTGTCTTTGCCAGATTTAAATGTATTTCAACCATACATCACCGCTTCCAAGCTTCAATGGAAAGCTTTCAAAAACCAGAATTTTTCTTTGCTTTGGCTTGCCCTAATTTGCTTTGTTTTTGCCTGAATCACCTACAATCCGCTCAAGGATGTTTAGAATACCTTACCCGATAGGCCAAGCTATCAGATCTGATAGTAATCGGTGTGCTCCAAGCTTCACAGCTTCAATGGCAAGCTTCATAGCTTTTATTCACAGTTTCTTCTCCCTCTTCTCTCACTCACTCATAAACCCTAATAGACAGCACAAGGCTCTGATACCATGTTGAAAAATAGGAGGAGACACACACACACAGGAGCAAACCCTAATGTATATTGCAAACCCTAACCCCATAGAGAGAAGCCATCTCCCTTCTCACACAATGCATAAAGCCATAATCCATAATACACACAACACACTATGAGTTGTGTCCACACACATCTAACCCTAGCTAATGTCCACACACTATGACCAGCTAGACGCGGTCATTTATGTCTCACACATGTTCCTACCTAACATGCCAGCACATAGCATAGCTGGCTCACACTGACATCGAGCTTGAATCTCAACAGTACGTAGCATCCTACTTATGTTGGCATTGTAAAACTTATTATAGGCATTATGGGGGGAAAGGACTATCGTAGTCCATGGTAGGAGAGACACCACAATGACATGATCACGTGAGTGTTTACCCCCACAGTGGGAGGACCTTATCAAGATAGAACTACACATAAACACCTTGTAGAGCAGGGAAGGAGGGTAAGAACTTATGAACTTACACCGTCATTTATTCAAATAATGTTTTTGACTCCTTGTCCCTTCTTGAGCATGGTGGATGATGTCCTAGACAGCTTAGCTTACAGTATCTACTTAGCTCACTCACCTATATTACCCATGTCATATCATAGTGAGGATGCATGTAGACCGTTGCCTATTATACCAGAGGACACATATATATTTGAAGCAAACCCAAGTGACGGGGGAAATCATCCTAGTGACAAAGAATTAGAACATGCTTACTAACTAAGGTTATTTGACGATGAGCTTGCTAAATGAGTTTGATTTACAGATTATTGAGGTGCAGTCGTGTAGACCAGATCCAGATTTACAACATGCAATGGATGTGCAAGCTCGACATTGATAGGTTTTTCCTCATTACCTAGGTGTATTCTAACCCATTCTCACCTTTTGCTATTGTTTTAATCCTTTTTATGATTCTAGATTTAGTGTTTGTTTGAGTGCTTACTTGCATCATTACGTAACTACTCTATTAATGTGCGCTTTTGCCGCACAGGTCGTAGCTGGGGACTTGCCGGACACCGTATGCGAGCCACGAATGGCTGCAAGCATACAACCAGGGAAGGAAGCTCAAAACAGAATGCAAAAGGTGTGTCACTCACCGCTTAACTGCCGCCTTGAAGGATTCCCGCGTCGCAGCCGTGAAGGAGGAGCCGCCGTCGCCCCTCTACTGCCTCTCCGCCGCCGTGCCGCTACACAGTGCTCGATCGCTCTCTCACTCACTCTCTCTCTCTCTCACACACGCAGGAGAAGGAAACCAAAGAGATAAGGCAAGAGCACTCTTGTATTCACAACACATGAGAATGAGGATTTTAGGGTTACATTTGACTCTTATAGGTGACTTGGCCGTTCACACTTGGGCGCCCATACATGGCCGGCCGACCCTAACCCTTATCCTACTGATATCCAAGGTGCGCCTCTCATCGGCGATCACCCAATCCCTTTATCCTTAACATATGGTGCCGACAAGCCCGGCCCATGACTCAGAATATTTAAATTAATGACGTAAAACATAGTACGTCTCAATGTCCGCCATGGGTTAACATGTTCCCCTTCCTGATGTAGATTCCGTCCTCGGAAGCTATGGCATGGTAAGCTCGACAGGGTTGTTGTGGTGGACCGTCTGCAAAACAGGGAAGTAGAGTGAAAGTATGCTGGAATTCAAAAGATATAAAGTGTAGAAATTCAAGCATGTTAGACCACAATGGATGTTGCTCTGAGAACTTAGTTTAAGTGTCACATGAATGAGCTAGTGTAGCAAATTAACAGGAGTTTAAAATTATTGAAAGTAAATCAAGAGTGAGCAAGGTGTCAAAGGTTAATCAAGGTTTATAACTGGCCTAAGTCAAGGAAAATAACCAAGCTTAATAAATAAACAGATGACCACACTGTGTCTACTCTAAGAACAAGTTTATACCACGAGCCTAGGGACACAAGAAACATTAGAGTGAGAGGAGCCTTTTGCCTTTATTTCTTCACGCACGTGACAATTTTTATACACAATGGCGACCTTCCTAAGGTAAAACTAACATCGATCCTGGTACCATGTTTAACACAAGGTATTATCCAAGAATCTATTAGTTCACCTTAGGCAAGGCTACCCCCTACTAACCAAGGCATCGGTCTGGAGTAGAATACTCCTTGCCTACCAAGTATTAATAAGGCGATAGGCCAACATTAAAGCACATCATATACTTGCATTGCCATTTATTGTAGGATTTTTTTTTAAAAAATTATTTAAATTTCTTTTGATCTTCGCTCCTGAACTAAAATGTGTTCTTACATCCTTTCGACAAGGGGTAAAAGCTATGTCCTAGAGGTCAACACACACACAGCCAGGTGTCAAACATTAAGATGGTTTGATCCTAGACCTAAGACAATCGTATTCCAAGGTTAACTAAAGACGTCATGCATTCTCAGGAATATATCCAATAAAGTTAAGCTCATTAATGATTTACACTAGCATGCAAGCAACTTCAAAAACTAAGTAGTACATTGACAATTTCCATGTGGTCATGCATTATAGTTTATGCAATTAATTGAACAGTAAAAACGAAAGAGACTGGGTATGGAAGAATTACACCTGTAATTGGAGATCTCCTTGATTCGATGAGACAGCTTGCAATTTGATGTAGATATATTTTGATGAACATTGCGGCAGTCTCAGGACTTGAAAGCAAACCCACCTCAAACTTTGTTAACCTGTACAATCAACTAACAAGCACTATACCTCGAGAGGCACATCAGTGTGAAAATTTCAAGACTTGTTTAAGGAATCTAAACTAGAAAAAACTTAAAAACACTAACCTACCTACCAGTCACCACACTACTACTGAGGATACAGTAAGAGGATGTTGTAGAGTCCTGGCTCTAGCCCTAAGGCTAAGCCTCTATCTGCATCATCCAAATAAATAAAATCAACCTCAGTAGTGCCATGAGTTTCATCCGTCCATTCATCATTGTCAGATATTTCCTTTTCATTTTCCCATCCACATAGACTCATCAAGAATGTAACCATGCGAGGATAGTCATCTTGTGGAAAAGGAAAGCATTGGGCTATCGGGGATATGTCCTCTACGGAGTAGGGGTCAGTCATGGTCAATAGGCGAATTAGCCATTCTAATTCCTCAGCATTTTCCTCTCTGGCTAGTACATCTATATGATCCCATTCAGTTTCAATTACAGGATAGCACATGTGGAATATCTGAGAAAGGTACAGATGATACCTCTCACCAAAGGTAGGAGTGGATGAAGTGTATGATGATCGGGCATTTGCCATATCTGCAAACACAGATATAGCATCAGTAGGTTTATGACAGGTCAATCTAGTTCTTGATTGTATACGGATATTTCTCTTGTTTTTGTGCTCTTGCTCTTTTTACTATTTTTTGTTTTTCTTTTCTTTGTTTTTCTATGTATGAAGCTATATATATACATCCCCTTGAATTCGGCAATTACATGGTCAGGGGAGAAGGCTAAGGAGGAAGCATTAGAATGTCAAGCGTGAGTACATGCTCCCCCTTTCCTTGGGTGGATCATATTATTTGCAATGACGTTGCAGCCTCTTGGAACCAATTTGTCCAGCGGGTCATAGGTTGGGATGTGGACAGATAGCTTTTTATGACCCTTGTGGCCACATCCAATTGTAGAGATGGTAGTGTACGCTCCCATTGACGAATGGAGGAAATGGTTTCCAACGATACTATTACAAGGGGAGACGTAGACTCATCGGTTTTTTGTTGGGTGTTGGCAAGAGTAGGTGTAGAGCATGTAGAAACTTCTATATCAGCGTGTGCCTGGCATGAGGGGCTAGAAGCTTCATGTGGCTCCCCCCTTCCTGAGCTAGGTGGTAATGATTGATATCGTTTGGGAATCCAAACTAACTCTGGAAGAAGTGGTGTGGAGCACTCTGTTACCTTTCCCTTACCACAATCTTGAATTATCATTGGGGTGGCAACAATTGGTTTGCAAGGTTTTACAGGTGATGTAGAGGGATTCAGGTTATGTTTAGGGACCCAAATCTGAACATTTCCCTCGTAGTACCCTTGGGCTACTAATAATTTTTTAGGGATCCATCGCGATGTTACATTGCCCTTTCTCGGGTGGGTAGCTGCTTTCCTTTTACGAGGCTTCTTGGTGGCTGAACGAGATTGAGCAGGGGAAGTAGCTGTTAACGAAGCTTTGGGGACCCATTTGTATGTACTCTTTGGCATAGTAAGCGAAGCTTTAGGGACCACCTTGCCTGTTTCCAGTCTTGGCGTTGAAGCGTTAGAGGGGTGGCAAACAATCAAAGATGGTTTTGCCACTGGACTTGGTGATTTTTCGTTATCCATCATTTTGTCCAGAGTCGATGGCTTAGGAGCGAGATTTTGAGCGGTCAGACCTAGTGTTGGTTCTTGCGTCGTGACTCGTCTGGTTGCCCAATCGATATTGCATTTGGTGGCCATCATCCATTTGCGCCCTAAGTTTACAGTCCCTTCCATGGTACCAGCAGGCATAACCAAAAAGCTTTGAATTATGGTTCCCTTGTCATAAGCAACCAGAGTGTGCAGAATTCCTAAGACAGGGGTTTTCTTCTTGTTGATTCCTTGAACTTGGATAGAGCTCTTGGACAAAGGTGGTTTTCCCAGTTGACACCACACGCCATATGATAGCAAATTGTGTTGAGCTCCTGTATCCAACAATGCATTATACAGCACCTCCCCGTAAGGACTCTGTAACTCAATTGGGTATCTTAGAGGTGGGTCAGATTCCAGTGCATCCTCCTCTGCTTCCTCGAAAAATACTTGCGTAATTCCCAAGTTGGCTTCTCGTTGTCTCCTAGCACGCTGTTGACGTTCTTTGGCTTCGACTCTTGCTTGTATCTTTTTAAGCTCAGCCTGTTCTTTAGCTGCCTTCTTTTGATGGATTGCGTGTAACTCCTCCTGGCTCAGGGGGTCATAGTATCTTTTGAATTTACTCCCATTAAGGAATCCAATGGTTTCAACTCCGTCGAGAGTCTCCACTCTGATGGTACCTTGCGGTGTAATTTCACATACTCTATACGATCCCTTACCAGCATATTTGAGCTTCTTCTTTTCGTTTCGCACTCCATACATCAGGACTTTATCCCCAACCTTGATGTCCTTGTCCTTTAGATGGCGATCAAACCATTTTTTCCTTCTATCCTTCTCCACAAGGGCATTGTATACAGCCAATTGTCTTTCTTCGTTTAGCCGCTCAAGGATATATAGATGCTCTACTAAGGGATTACCATCCCAACCCTCTTGAGTAGCAACACGAAGACTAGGAATGACAAATTCCCACGGCATGACTGCTTCTTGGCCATATACCATTTTGAATGGTGTGCAATTAATAGCCACTTTGTACGCAGTACGATAGGCCCATAAAGCTGTTGTAAGCTTTAGATCCCAATCCGTGCGATGAGCTTCAACTGTCTTTGTCAAAACAGAGATTAATGTTTTGTTTGTACTCTCGGCTTGGCCATTCGCTTGCGGATAGTAAGGAGTAGATTTATGATGGGAGATCATGAAATTTGTTGTGAGCTCCTTAATCACTTCATTTATAAAATGCGTACCATTGTCGCTCACAAGTTCAAAAGGACAACCGAATCGTGTGATTATATTTTCAAAGAGGAACTTGGCTGTTGTCCTCGCATCTGCCTTACGTGTCGCTTTCGCTTCAGCCCATTTGGTCATATAGTCAGTGGCCACAATAATATAGCGAGATTGTGTGTTTCGGGCCGCTGGACTAATTGGACCTACAAAGTCTAAACCCCACTTTTCAAATGGTTGGTTTACTTTGATCGGATGTAGGGGCATTTGATCTTTCCTTTGGGGTTTCTTGTATCGTTGGCATTCATTGCAACCCTTCACAAAGAGTGATGCATCTTGGAACATAGTGGGCCACCAATACCCTGATTGTAAGATCTTTCGCGCAGTTAAGTCTCCTGAGAAGTGACCACCGGCTACACCCATATGTGCCTCTTGCAAAATGTATAGATACTCATCCTCTCGGGCACAACGCCTAAGAACGTCATCCTTTCCTCTTTTATAAAGAGTCCCGGCTATCAGGCAATAGGGTTTGCATTCTTTGATTAGCTTTCGAGCTAGATCTTTACGAAGCTCCTTGGGTGGGAAGCCATTAACCAAAAAGTTAACAATCTTCTCACTCCATTCAGGCATTGTCTCCACCATGAACAGGGAAGTGTCAGGTAAGTCATCATAAACTCCCGTAGGAGCTTCACCATTAGGTATGCGAGACAAATGATCAGCCATAATATGTTTTTTGCCAGGTCTCACAACAACAGTGAAATCAAACTCAAGAAGAATCAATAGCCATCATGTGATTCTTCCTGTGGAGCATGGTTTGTTTACCAGATACAACAATGCTTGATGATCCACATAGAAAACAAACTTGGTGGCAAGAAGGTAATAACAAAATTTCCTTACTGCATATATCATTGCCAACCCTTCTCGCTCCGTAGTGGTGTAGTTCATCTCAGCATCGTTCAACTGGCGGACTGGCAAAGCTAATGGGGTAGTCTAGCTTGTGTTCTCCAGGTTGAGTTAACACACACCCAATAGAAAAATTTGATGCATCAATATGCACATGGAAGAGTAAATCCCAGTTAGGCATTCTCAAGATTGGAGCACTCGCCAAGGCCTTCTTTAATAGCTCATAGGCACGGTCACATTCTTCGGTTCAAATAAACTCGATGAGAAGCTACAATGGTCGAGCTTTCTCGGCGAAGAAGAGTATAAACCTTCGATAATAACCAACATGGCCCATAAAGCGTTGGACTCCCTTGTAGTTGGTGGGTGGTGGCAATTCCAGGATGACCTTGATTTTACTCTCGTCTGTGGAAATCCCATTTTTGGACACTATATGCCCTAAGATAACTCCGTGTTTAACCCAGAATTGGCATTTGAAAGGATTCAATGAGATGCGATATAATCTACACCTTTCAAATATTTTTCGTAAACACATCAAGTGCTCGTCCCAAGAGGAATGAACACAAAAATCATCTAAGAAAGCTTCACAGAAGTCCCTTAGATATTCCTTAAAGGCCGTGTTTATCAATCGTTGGAATGTTGCAGGTGCATTGGTCAAGCCAAAAGCCATGACGCGAAAGGCAAACACTCCAAACTCCGTGATAAATGCTGTTTTAGCTTGGTCCTCGACTGCAATTGTGATCTGATTGTAACCCGAGTACCCATCTAAAAAGCTATATGCCTCCTTGCCTGCCACTCTTTCAAGCACATGTTCAGAATATGGCAAGGGGTGATGATCCCTTCTGGTGGCTGCATTAACCTTTTTGAGATCAACGTACACTCTGAGTTTCCCATTCTTCTTTGGCACGATGACTATCGGAGAAACCCATTCTGAGTGCTCAATTGGGTATATGAATCCACATTTTACCAGCTTTTCAATTTCCTCTTGTACAATCTTTGCATACTTAGGATTCATTGGGTAGGGACGTTGCTGGACTGGTTTAGCAGTGCTAATCATTGGAATCGTGTGTTGCACCACCGAGGGTGGAACACCCTTCATATCATGATATGTCCATGCAAATATGTCCTTGAATTCTTTAAGAAGCTTCGTAAGTGCAGCTTCTTCCGCCTTGGTGAGGTCTTGAGCAATAAAAACTGGTTTAGACTCCTCACCCGGATCTGCTAAGTCTATCTCCTTAACTACCGCAGGGCCATCGTAGACACCGCTACTCCCATTGGTAGGCGTTCGTTGGGCTTTTGTGTAGACTACTTTACTTTCCCCTGTGGTGAATGATTTGAAATGCTCGGGGGCGGGGTGTAAGTCTACTGGTTCTTGTTGTGCCAGGCTTTTTTCTTTCAATTCCGCTTCCTTTTGCTGCTGAGCCAACTCTTGGTTTTGTCGCCTTCTTGCAGTACGACTTAGTTTTGGCTTCTCTTCGATTTCTAATTGGGCAATGTCATGAGGTTGCGGAATACACCACATGACACTTTGGAGGTATTGTCCCCAATTATCCGCTATGGCTCCTACATAACTAAGCCATTCTGCAGTGGATCTCTCCTTATTTATTGCAGTTCGTACATTAGCTCGATAGCGTTGGCGCTTATGTCTCGTTTTCTTCTTACCAAGTTTTTGATTTTTGTTTCTATCCGATTCGGACTCACTTGGTCGATCTTCACTTTCGGATGAACTGCAGGGGGCCACTATCCTAGGCCTTGAGCACCTTGCTTCCACATTTGGGTGAATATTTGATTCATTTTCCCCATTAGGCTCAGAGTCAGTTTCTTCTTGAGATTCATACTCAAAGTTGCATTGGTCTGAGTCTTCACTACTGTCAGTGTCAGTGGAGTTCGCCACTTTCTTGCCATCAGGAGTCAAGTGCATAACACCTATCATGTTTATTGGCACTAATGGTGGCATATCTTGCCCCTCAGGTGTTACCCAACTTGTGCCTCTATTTCCCCATGTGTCTATGGTTGCCGCTAAGTGTACCCAATCCACGTTATCCGACTCAGTCATACCCGGTAGGACATCCATGTAAGGAGAATCCTTCCCATCATCAATCTCTTTTTTGCATGTATAGCAATACCTTAATGGGGCGGAGTGAACAGTGGTATCCGCCGATCGATTATCGATGATAACCTTGCTTCCTAAAGGATGCGCACGACCATTCTCAAGATCAACTCGAATGACAGAGTCCTGGAATTGTAGATAGACATGGTTTTTCGACCAGTCATGCACCATTTGTGCTTCCCTCATGAAAGGACGCCCTAAGATCATTTGATATGACATAGGATGCTTGGAGAAATCCATTACAATGAAGGTATGTTTTACCTTATATCCTAGGACCTTGATCTTAAGATCCCTTAACATTCCAATAGGTTTAGCTATGGTTCCGTTTGCCATCTTAACCACTATGTTTGTGACTTCGAGGTGAGGTCTTCCCATGGATTCCCAACAGTTTTTAGTCACAATGCTCACTCCAGCACCACCATCAAGGATTCCCTTTAGAGTTAATCCCTTGGTAGTAATGGGGAGGGTGGCATTAGATTCGTCCCCTTCAAAGTACTGTCCCAACTTGTTAACTGGTATTTCAACGACCGAATCTTCATCTAAGTTGGGTTGTAGATCCCAATGCTCCCCTTCATCTTGAAGTGTGTCGGGTCTATCCATATTTGCAAATTGTGGTAGCCCCGCCTTTAGTTCTCCATTGAGAAATTCCCGAAGAGCTAAGAATAGCTCAGGATCTCCGTATAATTTGGATATGATCGTGGTTCTGATCTCAGAGGACATGAAATCCATTAGCTTAGACACATTCAACGGTACTTTTTGAGACATTGCCCCTTGAGTAGGGACTGGTGAAGATGGAATCACTTCCTCTTCGATGGGGTCAGGCATTCCCTCACTAAACATTCTTTCCAGCAAGAAGGGTGTTTGCCCACTTTCGGATTATGTCCTATCCTCACTTTCTTCCCGAATGATACTCGGTATAGCTAACGGTTTATGGTTCCGGTGAGGCTGAACTTGCGTAGGAAACACTGTGTCTGGAATTTTGATTTTTCTCGGGTTTGGCTCCAGTTCTCTTTGTGTTTCTTCCACCAAACCCCTTAAGTGTTGCACTTGTTCAATCTCCTCAACTGGGTTCGGGTAAGTTCCAATCTTTTTCTTGAGGGTTTTTGGCCCACGTGGCTTGTCTTGGGGAGTCTCAGTCAGTTTGGGTGGTCGAGAGGGCATTAATTGACTTGGTTGTGGGGCCGAGGAAGTTTCCTTTTGTTTTCCCTTATTTAGGTACTCGCTTGATTCTCCTTCATTGAGCTCCCGAGTGGGTTCCTCCCTTAAGGTAGTGGCTTTGGTCCCCATGTTTCTATTGAATCAGAATCATCTTCAGGATCATTCATATACACGGGGTCGTCTCCTGTCCCTATGTTAGTCTTTGAACTGGGTTTGGAGCTCGTGGCATTAAGCGATCTCTTTCGTCGTGTTTTCTTTTTCTTTGCCTGAGTGATTGATGCAGTATCCCTCTCTTCAAGAATGTAGTTTTGATTTTGAAGCATTGACCGTGTAACTACATTCGTGGATACAACGGGTGTGGTTCCTCGTGCTTGGTTGGTGACCTCAACCAAATTCAATGGCGTAATCTTGGGTGCATTAGGATTATGTGGACATTGAGCAATCAAATGATCTATGCCACAATAACGATTACATGTAAGTACCGGCATTCCCGATGTGCTCCCTTGATTTGGCTGCATTTGAGTAGTGATCTTCTGTAGCCTATTAGGGCACTCCGCTACACGATGCGGTCCACCACAATCGTAGCATTGAAGAGGTGGTCTCCTCGCCAAGGTATTAAGGTTTTGCCCTCTTGTGGCGAGAGCAGCCGCTTGATATACAGGCTTGACTTGCCCGAAATGATCCTCCATGTAGTACTGGGGAATCATTTCAAACGTATCAATCCCATATGGAGCAGTGGGGTCTATCTCCTCTTCATAATCCCCACACGCACTATGTGACTCACAACCCATCTGGTTTATTGGGGTAATCCTTGGATGTGGAGGTTGTGGTCCTAGCACTGGCGGTGGTAATGGCACAGACTGGACTACATTCGGATTCCTTGGAACTATATGCTGTGACGGTTGCTCGACAGGTTGTGCAGGCATTAGCGCAGGTACTTGAGGTGTGTTTGACCAGGCTAGTGGTGCCTGATTTGCCAACATTCGCTTAAGTACTAGGCAATCTTTAGATTGATGGCCATACTTACCACATGCATTGCAATTCCCATTGAATTTGACTCTGAATGTGGGACATTCACTCGTGCTATGTGGTCCTAAGCACACCGAACACCATTGTTGCTCTCTCCTTGGGTACATATGGCTATTCTGAGGAGCTCGATTACCCCTAAAGTGTTCTTGGAAAGCCTTAGTAAGATCGGTCACAGACATTTCAGATACCTTGGGCTCCTTGGCAATAGGTTTTACCGTCATTGGCTCGTGCCCAGATACTTGCGAACTAACGGATTTTGTTTCCAAAGACACCTTTTTACCTGCAATCATCAAGTTGTCTTCTAGCTGGATTGCATTGGCAGTGACTGCTTCCCACGTTGTAAGACCTCTAATGACTAGGCCATTGTAAATGTCCTCGTGGCGCAATCCTCGGATGAATCTATCGAGGAGTTGGTTGTTATTGAAGCGTTCATCAGGAGTGCAGCGAGAATTTAGATGCTTCAATCGACTTATAAAGTCTCTCACTGACTCCCCTTCCTCGCGTTCAGCCTTTTGGAGTTGAGATGCTACCCCCCAACAAAGCACACCCTCGCGTATGTATTCTTTCAAGAACAATCTCTTGAGAGTGGGGTAGTGAGTGCGCTCTTCAACCCTTAAGGTTCGATACCAATCTCCGGCCTTCCCACTCAAGGTTAAGCCTAAGGCTTTACACTTATGCAACTCATTATGCTCTTCCAAGGAATCACACACGTGTTCAAAGACTTGAATGTGCTTCCTAACATCCTCGTTACCACTGAAGTTTTGAGTGAGCTTAGCTACTTGTACTGCCTTGCTTCTAGGTTCTCTCTCAGGCATGCCCCGCATGTTTTCCGCAATGGATCGTCCAATCGTCTGAGCAAACGCTGCGAGATCACCTAGGTGAGCAGGCATAGCTGGTGGAGGCACTTCCAGGATAGCCTGGCTGATAGGAGTTGGCGTTGGTCTGAGTAGGTTGGCAAATGACGTAGGATATGATATGTGGCTAGGCCTAGCTCCTCTTGGATAAGGGTGGTGATAAGGCGGTCGTGGAGCATACGCCATTGGCATACTAAGAGGCGTAGGAGCTACCTGAGCATGAGTAGCGATAGGTACATAGGGTCGATAGGCACTGGCACGCACTGTTGTTTGTACTGTTCCACTAGGTAGCGGTGTCGTACTAACTACAATGGTAGCAGGTGCGCTTTCTGTCATGCTCATCATTGGGGTAGGCATTGTGGATTCCCTAATGGAAAGTTGAGCCAAGGTTGGGAAGCTAAAGTTACTGCTCGTGGGCTCAACCTGCATTGAGACTCCAGGCGAAACAACATACGAAGGGTCTATGGGACTCACCGAGGGAGTCTCCAATTGTGATAGGGTTGGTTGTTTGGCCTTGCCCGTATCCAAAAATCTCATAGGGCCAGTGGTGGAAACTAGGTTCACTCCCCTATTTTGCCTCTCAAATTGGATAATTCTATGAATCACCTCACATATTATGTGTTGTTGCTCCTCTAGATTAGTGGTGCTAGATGTAGATCGTAGGACTTCTAACCAACCTACATGGTATGTGTAACCCGTGTATAGGTCAGTTAGAGTCTTTGTGTGTAGATCATATTCTCAATTTTCATTGAGAAATATCCCATCTAGACTTGGTGTGCCAAACGGTTCTCTTGAAGTGGACGCAATGTCACTTCTTATGGATTGGCTTCTAGGGACCTCTACTTTAGGAAGAGCATCAGAAGTTGGTAGCTCAGTAGGGCCCTCATTAAACGAAGTGGGTAGAATATCCACATGGACACTCTTTGGGAGGGTAGGGTCTACATAAGATGTGAATGGCGAATCTACTACCCCTCCTTCCTCATTTACTTCGCTTGTCGCATGTTCAGAGCATGTACCTCTACTAAAGGTCTTTATTAGACGACTAAACATGCTAGATCCGGGTTGTAGGGCCCACACTGGCATGTTTTGGCTTGTCTCCTCAGGGTTCTTGGTAGGGTGCCCTTCCATGGCTTCTGAGTCAGAGGATGAGTCACTATCCACTATTCGTGGATCTTGGGTTGCACTCCCTTGGGTTCCAGCCGAAGGCCAAGATGCTAACGTGGAGAGATGGTGTGAGCCTGCGTAAACTGAAACACTTTCTAGTGGTTCAGGCTCTAGCACCCGACTAGAACATAGATGCATGTGACGTGGGTACCCTACGTGCGTTGGTAACTACCCTTGAAACTCATACAAGTGGTTTCTTAGGTGTTTCGCACCCCGTTTTTGCTTGTTTTTAGATTGTTTTTAACTCGTTTTTGACCCCCTTACTTATGGTCGAACTTGGACTATGGGCGTGTGATAGCTCGCGAAACGAGCGTATTGTTCAAAGAGTCCTAGTGTGCTTTACAGCACCGTGTTCGCCTATCTAGAGCTCCTGTAGTCCTCAAAACAGTCCGTTTCCTTTGGGGGGAAGGGGCAAAAGCCTATTTGCTTGTGGAGGAAAGGGTGAGGGCTTTATCCCACATGCTCACTTTACTCCTTGGGGAGTGGGCTACATATAGGGCACAACTTCCCATAAGCTCTCACTCTGGGGTTCTTTCTTTTCAAAATTTTTTTCTCCAATTAGAAAATCTTTCCTCTCCACATGTTTGGTTCTTTCTTTAAAAATAAAATTTAATTTTTTATTTTTTATTTTTTATATTTTTTTTTAATTTTTATTTTCTGTTTTGTTTTTTTTTTGTTTGGGATAAGTTTTCTGGAGTTTCTATCTAGGGTTCAGCCTTAACCGCGGCGCAGTTCGCACACAGCACAGGTCTGGGGATTCAGAAATCCCCCCTCACACGCAGAAAACCAGATAGCAGATCACACGCCCACACGCGGAGCGGAAAAATAACAGAAATGCAGAAGACAAATTACAGAAACAGATTGCAAAAAACGGAAATAACTCAACAACAAACACACAGTCGCTTTCCTACAGTGTAGATTAAACTTCACGCAGCCGCCGAGCTGCAAACTGGAGCTTAGTGCAGGGCAACTCCCCGGCAGCGGCGCCAAAAATGTGCGCTTTTGCCGCACAGGTCGTAGCTGGGGACTTGCCGGACACCGTATGCGAGCCACGAATGGCTGCAAGCATACAACCAGGGAAGGAAGCTCAAAACAGAATGCAAAAGGTGTGTCACTCACCGCTTAACTGCCGCCTTGAAGGATTCCCGCGTCGCAGCCGTGAAGGAGGAGCCGCCGTCGCCGCTCTACCGCCTCTCCGCCGCCGTGCCGCTACACAGTGCTCGATCGCTCTCTCACTCTCTCTCTCTCTCTCTCACACACGCAGGAGAAGGAAACCAAAGAGATAAGGCAAGAGCACTCTTGTATTCACAACACATGAGAATGAGGATTTTAGGGTTACATTTGACTCTTATAGGTGACTTGGCCGTTTACACTTGGGCGCCCATACATGGCCGGCCGACCCTAACCCTTATCCTACTGATATCCAAGGTGCGCCTCTCATCGGCGATCACCCAATCCCTTTATCCTTAACATATGGTGCCGACAAGCCCGGCCCATGACTCAGAATATTTAAATTAATGACGTAAAACATAGTACGTCTCAATGTCCGCCATGGGTTAACAATTAATTTTCTAGCTCTTACTTGGATAACCATGTAGGCTTTGGTTCTAGTTCAATCCTCCTCCCTGAGATTAACCTTAGAGTATGCCAAAGGAGTATGCCAAGTACTCCATCTTCCTTAGTATGACCGCTTTAGTTAGAATACAACCTTCTAGGTAAATTGTGAAAGTGAAACTAGTTTAAACAAAAAAAGCAAAACAAAAAAAACAACAAAGCAAAAATAAGAAAAAATCCACAAGAAGATAAACATCGACATGTGTGATCGTGATAAGACTTTTCGCTCTTAGCCTTGGGACCGTAGCCTTAATCTCCATGGGATGGGACCTTGTGGCTAAAAACCTATCAATGAATGTCTTAAAAACAAAATCCAACTATCACTATAGAGGTACTTATTAGCGGTTCTTAGATACTCTTGTATGAGGTCTCTGGGCCATTGCTTGGGTCTCTATAGGGTGGTGCCCTACTTTTATATTTTTAAAATCAAAACAAACACTTATAATAAATCACTTACAAGTTTTATTTATAAGGCGAGATGATAACTAGAGATGGTTTCACCAAAGTGATAGTGTGTCGAGACTAAGGTCATAACCCAAGGCATGATTTTTTCTCCATCTTAGTTTAGATCAAATTTGGGTCAATCTTAATATTACCCTTCTCTAAACTAGAAAATTTGACCAGCACAAAAATATTTCCTCACTACTTGATTGATGTCTGCATTACGATTGATGTTTTCACAAAAATGTTAGAATTAGGGTTGCAAGAAAGCACACAAAGCTTGGAGAAGAAGAAGCAAGAATGCACACAACACACAATGTATTAGATTGTGTCAATGTATAAATGATAAGTTAGCTCTAGAATGATGGGCGTATATACAAGCCGGGGGAAAAAACCTCCTAAAGAGGGAAAAAGTGCCCCGACAGTCCTAAGTGTGTTCACACACATCACTGCCTATATATATGGCAACAAATCCCCCCTGGGAGTGATGGTGTGAATGACGAGAGCTGGTACTCATGTATAGGGAAGTGCCATGCCCGAAGTAGATCAGTCCACAAAGGGGAGCAAGCCCAAAGCTTTGCGGAAAGCTTCGAACTTCTCACAAGGAAGCGCCTTTGTGAAAAGATCGGCGAGGTTGTCCTGTGTTGGCACATAGGCCAAGCTGATCTCTCCTGCTGAGAGTCTCTCCCTGACATAGTGATAATGCACCTCAATGTGCTTTGTGCGAGCATGAAAAATTGGGTTTCTCGCAACTGCCAATGTGCTCTGAATGTCAGTGTAGATAGAGGTGGCAGACTCCTGTCCAACACCCAAGTCAGCCACCATAAGCCGTCTGAGCCACACACACTCAACCATAGCTGTGAAAGCTGCCCTGTACTCATCTTCACAACTAGAAGTGGCCACAGTAGGTTGCTTCTTGCTCAACCAAGATATGCATGAGCTATCGAGCATGAAACAAAAACCACTTGTGGACACTCTTGTGTCATAGCAACCAGCCTAATTTGAGTCCGAAAAAGCATGTAAATCTGGCGGCAACGATCCCCCCTTGGGATAAAACAACCTAAGATGTATGGTGCCACTCAAGTAGCGAAAGATGCGTTTAACTGCCTTCCAATGCTGAGACCTTGGGCTATGCATAAACCTGCTCACCTGTGAGACTGCAAACTAAATGTCCGGCCTCGTAATGCATACATAAATGAGGCAACCAACAGTTGTCTGATAGAGTGTGACATCAAAGTGATCTCCAGCATCATGAAGACTCAACTTCAAACCTGTCTCCATTGGAGTAGCAATAGGCTTGCAGTCTTCAAGGCCAAATCTCCACAACAATGTCTCAATATACTTTGTCTGACACAAAGCAATACCTCCATCACAGTGCTTAAATTGTATCCCCAAATAATGATGTAAATGCCCCAAATCTGACATCTCAAAAGAGGCATTCAAATCAGCCTTAAAATTAGCAATATGACTCTCATTTGGTCCTATGAGCAGCATGTCATTGACATAGAGAGCAATGATTAGATGTACATCATCCACACATTTAGCATACAAATTGCTTTCTGTTGGACTATTCTGAAAACCATGTGTAGTCAAATATGCATGTATCTTTGCATACCAAGCTCGTGGAGCTTGCTTTAAACCATATAAAGCCTTTTTCAACCTACACACTTTGTTTTCCTGCCCTCTTTAAACAAAACCACGAGGCTGCGATACATACACCTCCTCATGCAAATCTCCATTCAAGAACGCAGTCTTTATGTCCAACTGATGTACATTCCAACCATTATGAGCTACCAATGTACAAATGCTATGAATGATGGTAGTCATACGACAAGTGGGAGCAAAGATCTCATCAAAATCAATGCCCTTTTCTTGAGCATAACCCTTTGCAACAAGTCTAGCTTTATAGCGATCAACACTGCCATCTGGCTTTCATTTCAACTTAAAAACCCACTTACATCCAATGGCCTTTTTACCAATAGGCAAATCACACAAAGACAATGTACCATTCGTCATTATAGCATCATATTCACTTTGCATTGCGGCTAACCAATTTTCTGATTTTTGTGCCTCATCAAATGAAAGAGGTTCTTCCTCTTCACACATACTAGACACAGCCAAAGCATAAAAATTGAAAAGATGCAGGGGGGAAGAGAGCTTGAGCTCTTGCAAGCACACACACACACTCACAAAACCCTAATAGAGAACACACAAGGTGAGAGGCTAAAAATCTTCTTCTTCTCTACTCAACACTCAACACCCATATACAAGATAAGAGTACACATAATATGAAAGGTACTCAACCAATACATACACGGGTTCTCTATAGTGTGAACCCGACTAAATGAGCTGGCGCTATAACTATGCCAGTCTCTAGAATGGCTGTCACACAGCCTGTCATCCCACTGGCCGCATATCACCCAAGATCTCACCAACCATGCCAGTGGTGTAAGTGTGGGGCATATCCCCCAGGCGGGTCATCAGTGGCCACCGCCTCACTAGACGAGCTCGATATCTCAACACTCCCCCTCGAGCTCAACTCCATCTCATGCACACCAAGCGAAGTCCTGAATCTGCGGAGCTTCTCTGTACCCAATGCTTTGGTGAAGATGTCAGCTACCTGATCCTCTGTGCTGACATAAACAAGGTCAAGATCTCCTGCCAAGACCTTCTCTCTGACAAAGTGGTAGTGAACCTCTATGTGCTTCGTACGAGCATGAAAGACTGGGTTCCTGGCCAACTGTATACTGCTAATGTTGTCACAGAAAATGACAACTTGTCTATCCACTGATAGACCCAAATCTGCAAGTAGCTTTCTCAACCAAGCTACCTCACATGCTGCCATAGCAGCTCCTTTGTACTCGGCCTCTGTACTGGATAGAGCAACCGTAGGCTGCTTCTTGCTGCTCCAAGTCACAGCAGCACTCCCCAAAGAAAACATGAATCCACTGGTAGATCTTCTATCTGAGATACTACCAGCCCAATCAGCATCTGTGTACCCATGTACACATATCTCTGTCCCACTCTCATAGAATAGTCCACAATGCAAAGTAGACTTCACATACCTCAGTATGCGTCTCACTGCATCCAAATGCAGTTTCCGTGGAACCTGCATAAACTGACTCACCAACCCAACAGCATAGCTCAAATCTGGTCTGTTGATCGTCATGTAGATCAAACTTCCTACTATGCGTCTGTACATAGTAGGATCCTCCAAGATCTCTCCTGAATCTGCACTCAACTTGCCATTCTGATTCAATGGCACAGAAATAGGCTTACAGCCTGTCATACCATACTTGGACAACATGTCCAAGCCATACTGTCTCTGCAGTAATCCAATACCATGTGGTGACATAATCACCTCAATGCCCAAGAAATATCTGAGCTCCCCCAGATCCTTCATCTCAAACTTCTGTCTTAGCAAGATCTTTACATCAAAGATCTCTGCATCATGGTCCCCCGTAATGATCAAGTCATCTACATAGATGACAACAAGCACAACTCCTCTATCACCATGTCTCACATACAATGAGAAATCTGCATTGGCTACATGAAAGTCAATAGTGACAAGATATTCAAAAATCTTGTCAGACCATGCTCTTGGTGCTTGCTTTAAGCCATACAAGGCTTTCTTCAACCTGCAAACATGCTCGGGGTGACCCACATCCTCATAACCAGGTGGCTGCAACATATACACCTCTTCTTGCAAATCCCCATGCAAGAATGCATTCTTTACATCCATCTGATGTAAAGACCATTGCTTTGACGCAGCCACTGCTATCACAACTCTCACCATTGCCATCTTGGCAACTGGGCTGAAAGTTTCCTCATAATCAATCCCATATGTCTGCGCATATCCTTTGGCTACCAATCTAGCCTTGTACCTGTTTATGCTTCCATCACTGTTATGTTTAACTTTGTACACCCACTTACATCCAATGGCTTTCTTGCCTTCAGGCAATTGCACTAAATCCCAAGTTTCATTTCCATATAGTGCATCCATCTCCTCATCCATAGCTTTCTCCCAACACACATTTCCAATAGCCTCATCAATGCATGTGGGCTCTACAACCTGCACAACCTTTGCCATATATGCATAGTGATGTGCCACATAACCATCATATGTAAATCTCTGCACAGGGTTCTTCACTCTCCCTGATCTTCGCAGCTTTTCATTCATGGCTTCCATAGCCTTCTTTACACCAGGTGTTCTCATAGCTGGGATCCCAAGCTCCTCATCAAGGCTCATATATGAGCCACTAGACTCTCCATCAACATGAGAATGCCCTGCAGAAATGTCAGGCATACCAAGGGGCTCAACCACTTTATCTTTGCCTTTACATGATGTAGTAATCACATTTGTAGGGCTGGTATTATGACGCAGCTTGCCACTCCATGGTCTATTAACAGACCCACTAGATGAGGACTCTCCTGGTCCACTCAAAGACTGTGATTGCTGACCTACATTCTGTGCAACCACACTTCCACTCACATCAGCCCCAACAGTTTCTTTTTCAGCAGCATACCAGCTGCTCATCTCATCAAAGACAACATACCTGCTTACCCTCAACTCACGTGTAGCAGGGTTATAACACCTGTATCCCTTTTGCTCAAGGGAATATCCAATAAACACACATTTTTCAGCTTTCGGATCCAGCTTAGTTCTCAGCTCATCTGGCACATGCACATATGCAATGCATCCAAAGACTTTCAGATGAGACAAATCTGGTTTTCTGCCAGTAAACCTCTCCTCTGGAGTTACATCATGTATGGCTGCAGTTGGAGTCCTGTTCATGATGTATACTGCTGTAGAAACAGCCTCAGCCCAATAGCAATGCGGCATATTCTTCTCTTCCATCAATGCTCGCGCAATCTCAGCAATGTGCCTGTTTTTTCGCTCAGCAACTCCATTTTGCTGCGGAGTGTATCTGCATGTATACTGTCTCCGAATACCATTCTTCTTCAAATATTCAGAGAACTCATTGGAGAAGTACTCTCCCCCTCCATTTGACCTTAGGCACTTGACATATTTCCCTGTTTGCTTTTCAACCAAAACTCTGAAATTCTGAAAGTGAGTGAACACCTCACTCTTCTCTTTCATGAAATATACCCACACTTTCCTTGTGTGGTCATAGATGAAAGTCACATAGTACCTACAGCCTCCCATAGATATGGTCTTCGTAGGACTCCATACATCTGAATGCACAACATCTAGTGCATTTCTGCTCACATATCTGTTACGTGGAAACACATGCTTTGTTTGCTTCCCAAATTGACATGCTTCATAGATTTTATGCATACCTTCCACTTTAAATTTTGGCAGCCCTGTCACAATTCCTTTTGTCTGCATAGACTTCAATCTCTGCACATTCACATGTCCAATTCTTTTATGCCATATGTCTGTGTCTGCAACAATTCCTGAACCATTTGCAAACATCGCAGCACTCATCTCAGGCATGTCTACATCCAACGTGAACATTCTGCCCACTCTGTTGCCTTTTGCAACCAACCTGCACTTGTCTTTAAAATCTTCAACATAACATCCATCAGGGTTAAACCGAACCTGCAAACCCTGCTCAATCATCTGGCCAACTGAAACCAGATTCTTTGTTATGTTCGGTACATGAAATACATCTGCAAGGTACTTCACTTTGCCATCCTGCATAGACAATGGCACATCTCCAATGTGGGCAATTGGATGAGCAGTGTCATCCCCTGTTTCCACAAAACCTGGTCTTTCCGGGTTTTTCATCTCCTTGAACCACTCCCCATGACTCGTCATGTGGTTCGAAGCGCCTGAATCCACATACCATACATTATCCTTTTGTGCTGCATCAACATTTTCAGACATGGCATTCACAACATGCTGCATAACAAACAACCTTTCATTATCCTCATTATTTCTGCTTGAGGATGCATAGTTGTTTTGCTGCACTTTCCCATTTTGCATGTCAGCCTGCTTCTTATAACATTCAAACTGCACATGTCCAGGCTTACCACAATAATAACATTCACGTGCATCATTATATTGCCTTTGCCAATTTCCACGGCCTCTCTGACTCCCCCTGCCTCTGAATTTACCTCTTCCACCTGCGTGTTGTTGTTGTTGTTGATTTTGGGACTGTTGTTGTTGCTGCTGCTGTTGGCCATAATTCTGATTACCTGTTCGGCCACCTCCTTGACCGCGTCCACGGCCTCCTCTACCTCGTCCTCTTCCTGAACTCGTGTAGAAGGCCTGTTGCTCTGAACTGTTTTTGCTTTGTGAAGATTGTTGGTCTTCACCCAAGCTCTTCTCTTCGATAATCAGCATAGACACCAAATCTGTAAAGTTGGGAATGTTTTCCCGAGTCTGAATGGACGTCTTGAACGCCTTGTATTGTGGCCCGAGACCACGTAGACAGACTTCCACCTTGTCATCATCATCTACTGACACACCAATAGATGCAAGGGATTCCACAATACCCTTTATCTTCAGCGCATAGTCATTCACTCACAGACATGCTCTTTTTCTCCACAGTATGAAGTTCATTCTTTAACTATATCTTACGTGCCTTGGTGTTTGTTTCATAAAGCTTTACCAAGGTGTCCCACGCCTCCTTGGGGGACTTGGCATCCTGAATGTGCCCAATCATGGTGTCTTGTATACTAATGGAAAGCCAATACATAACCTTCCTGGCTCCTTGGTTCCAGTCTTTAAACTCTTTCACATCTGCAGCAGTCGGATTTATATCCGGTATCTCCGGTGCCTCTTCATGCTCACCTTCTATGTAGTCCCAATAGCCTTTTCCCATCAGGAAATTCGTCAACCTGAACCTCCAAGCATGGAAGTTATTCTTATCCAGCTTCTCAGCCACAATCTGTGTTATGCCATCATTAGACATCTTGCCAAACACATAATTTTACCAGAAACTGCACTCTGGTTTTCCTACAAAAATGCTGTATTTTCTGCACAGCGATACTGTAGCACTCTCAAATGTCACAACCAGTGACTTCAATGTGCATACATACACCCAATGGCAACTGTAGACCTCTTTGCAGCACCCACAGTGTCTGCACAGTCAATCTGTCTTCCTGCACTTCTTAAAACAGAGTTCTGCAGAGAATCGATGACTTACCCGCAGTGCTCGAAATCGCCTGCTTTCTGAAAAATGGAGGTCCAGACGCGCCCGAAACGCGTTTTCGGCCCGAAAATTTCAGTCCGAAGGACTATATAGTTGCCCTATAGCTTTACTCTTGCGAAGAAAGCTCCTCAATCAGAGACCGTTTGCTGGTGCCTCCCGTAGAGCTCCCGACAAGGGTGTAGTCACCAACACAATAGGGAAGAGTAGTTGAAGCTCTTACCCTCGTACCGCTTCCTGTGGTTCTCTTGCTTGCAGCTCAGCCCTTAGCACGAACCAGGCTCTGATACCATGAAAAGATGCAGGGGGGAAGAGAGCTTGAGCTCTTGCAAGCACACACACACACTCACAAAACCCTAATAGAGAACACACAAGGTGAGAGGCTGAAAATCTTCTTCTTCTCTACTCAACACTCAACACCCATATACAAGATAAGAGTGCACATAATATGAAAGGTACTCAACCAATACACACACGGGTTCTCTATAGTGTGAACCCGACTAAATGAGCTGGCGCTATAACTATGCCAGTCTCTAGAATGGCTGTCACACAGCCTGTCATCCCACTGGCCGCATATCACCCAAGATCTCACCAACCATGCCAGTGGTGTAAGTGTGGGGCCTATCCCCCAGGCGGGTCATCACAGTGGCCACCGCCTCACTAGACGAGCTCGATATCTCAACAAAAATCTGATGCATAAGAGGCATGCTGAAAACTTGAACGAGTACGACTAGATATAGGTGTGTCAATTTTACTATCATGCAAGGTTTGCACCAGCCATTTAGGCATACGTCTAGCCTGCTCATTTTCAGCCCTATCCTCACGAATTACATCCTATAAATCTGCATCAGAAATAGGCTGATCTATGATGTCGTTTGAAATCTGCATAGGCTGAGTATTTGCCTCATTAGGACTTACATTTGAATTCCCACCTATAAATAGAGGCAACAACGTATCGAATACATCCCATGAGCTCACACCTGTCTCTTTGGTACATGATAACAAAGGCTGCATAGCATCTTCCACAAAAACAACATCTCGACTAATCAAGATATGCTTTGATTGTGGATGATACAATCTGTAACCCTTGCTCTCAGCACTGTAACCAACAAAAATGCATTTGACAGCCTTATCATCCAATTTTTTGCATTGTTGCACAAGCACTAAAGCATAGGCCAAGCAACCAAAGACACGCAAGTGACCAATAGAAGGCTTCTTGCCATGCCAAGCTTCGTATGGAGTAATAGACTGCAAGGCCTTAGTGGGACACCTGTCTCTTTGGTACATGATAACAAAGGCTGCATAGCATCTTCCACAAAAACAACATCTTGACTAATCAAGATATGCTTTGACTGCGGATGATACAATCTGTAACCCTTGCTCTCAACACTGTAACCAACAAAAATGCATTTGACAGCCTTATCATCCAATTTTTTGCGTTGTTGCACAGGCACTAAAGCATAGGCCAAGCAACCAAAGACACGCAAGTGACCAATAGAAGGCTTCCTGCCATGCCAAGCTTCGTATGGAGTAATAGACTGCAAGGCCTTAGTGGGACACCTGTTGAGTACATATGCAGCACACATGACAGCCTCAAGCCAAAACGCATGTGGCAAAGCTTGGCTCTTGTCCATACATCGTGCCATCTCCATAAGTGACATGTTTTTCCTCTCAGCAACACCATTTTGCTGAGGCGTATACGGCATTGTATATTGGTGTTTTATCCCACGACTAGTAGCCAGAAATGCATCAAACTCTTTAGACATGTACTCCCCCCCTTGATCAGAATGGAGGGTGCCCACAATACAATTGCATACATTTTCAACCATAAGCATAAACTGTTTGAAGCACAAAAACACTTCGGACTGTGCCTTCAGCGGATATACACATGCATGCCTTGAGTAATCATCAATGAAAGTCACGAAGTACAAATGACGGAGTTTGCATAGGCCCACATACATCACTATAATACAAGTTGTAATTTGCGAGTGGCCCGCACAGAACCATCCTTTGGAAACACAGAACGCTGCATTTTGCCCAAAATACAGCCTTCACAAACATGTTTCAATGGTGCCTCAAGAGGGGGCAATGAAGCAACCATATCAAATTTCTGCAAATGCAGCAAACTAGCAAAGTTTAGATGACCAAAACGAGCATGCCATAGTTTTGCATCTAAAACTGCCTTTTCATCCAGAAACTGCATTTGCTAAATCTTCCACACACTTATCATAAGAATTGAGCCTATACAGTCCACGAAACAAGGTGCCACATACAATAATCATATCACCAGAAGTCAAATCATGAACAGTACATCTATCATCCGCAAATTTGACTACAAGTCCAAGTCTAGCAAGCGCAGAGATAGACAATAGATTATTCTTTATCCCTGGCACATACAAAGCATTTGAAAGTGTGAAAGCGCTCCATTTGCAGCAGTAAGCATAATTTTACCAATGCCCTTCACTGGGTAAGAAGCATTATTGGCACATGTGACAGTATTCCCATTAGGGACAGCCTCAAGACAAGTGAACATATCAGGATGCGAGGTAATGTGCTTTGTAGCACCACTGTCAAAATACCAAACATCAGAGTCAACAGAAATCGCCAAACATGCATCATGTACAGATGGGTCATACTGGCAATACACGCTAAACGCCCATTCTGTATCCTGCACGACATTTGCAAAATTTGCATTTGTAGAAGCATCCACTATTGTGGCTGCATTTGGCTCTTTCTTCTTTGCCTCTTTAGCCTTTAGCTTAGGGCAATCTTAATGACATGATCAGTTGCCTTATAATAGTTGCACCTCATTTTTTTCTTGCCTTTATCAAGAACCTTCTCAGACCTATTGTTGCTACCTGTGGAAGGAGAAGAAGTTGCAGACCTACTAATAGGAGAAGAAACAGTGGAAGGGGCTGCCTTACTACTTCTTTTCTGCTGTGGGCAGCAACAAATGCCTGATCAACTACATGCTGCCTCTAGTCCTGTTTTGCTTGGACTGCGCTTCTTGCAAGAGCTTGTTGACTAAAGTATCATACTTGACAACATCAGGTCTGTCCAAGTCTCCACGTGGAAGCAAAAGTCTGATATGACTCAGGTAAAGCATCAAGAACAGTCTGCACAAGAGAATGCACAAGAGAATGATCAGGAATAATCTCACCTGCAGAAATTAACTGTTCCTTGAGATCTTTAATCTCAGTAAGAAAAACATTCATGTCATCATCTTCCTGCATAATCTTCGATTCTAGCTCTTTACGCAGGTAAGAGATTTTTGCCTCGCTACGACCTGCATACAAACCAGCTAGAATATCCCAAGCTTGTTTTGCTGCTGTTTTAGCTGAATGAATATGTGGGGTGATGTTACGTTTGACAGAAAGTGCAATCAAGGCATGAGCCTGCGCATCTTTACCATCCCAACGAGCTTGTTCAGCAGTGGGTAAAACAACAGCAATAGTAGAGCTACTAGAACCTGCAATATCCTCAACAGATCCTACATCCACAGAACCTGGACATACATCCATACCCTGCATAATGTTCCACACTCCTTTTGCAACCAAAATATGCTGCATCATGTATGCCCAAAGTGAGTAGTTGCTGTCTCCATCCAATTTGTCATCAGTCATTGCTGTTATTAGCCATGGCCACTGACTGAAACTGATGCAAAAGCTATCTGTAATGAAGCAAAGACTGAACAGAGAACGACTCGTGCTATGTAGCACGGTCCACAATAGAATACGTATGCCTGTTTTGCAGAAAACTGCACTGTCAAAATTTCTGCAGAAAATGACGAAAACACCTGTGCAAAACTTGCAATGCAAAAACAGAGTCCGAAACGACCTTAGATGCGATTTCTGAGAACGCAAAGTCCTACGGGCTTATTTGCAGAGTATAGGGACCTACAAGTGCTCGTGAAAGCTCACCTCAATCGGAGAATGTGAGTCGGAGGGTGTCGGCGGTGTAGCCCTGGGAGCCGATGCCTACTCTGATACCAATTGTTGGAATTAGGGTTGCAGGAAAGCACACAAAGCTTGGAGAAGAAGAAGCAAGAATGCACACAACACACAATGTATTAGATTGTGTCAATGTACAAAAGATAAGTTAGCCCTAGAATGATGGGCGTATGTATATACAAGCCGGGGGAAAAACCTCCTAAAGAGGGAAAAGGTGCCTCGGCGGTCCTAAGTGTATTCACACACATCACTGCCTATATATATGGCAACAAAAAATACCTTGCTCGTTGTACCATGTGTAGACGTCCCAAGACCTTTGACATTTCTAACGCCAACATGCAACCATCAACATGCAACCATCAACAACATCCTCGACAAACCTTCATCGAAATATTATGAGGATGGAATCTGCATCACGAAGGGGGGCATGTTAACCCTCATTAGACACCTCTCCAACGTCAACGCCATCCATTGGCAACCATCACTTCATATGGCCGTTGACATTAAAAGTGATAACATTGTATATTTTTCATGTGGGATCATTGCTTGTCCATAAAAGGCATGTCATGAGATTAATTATGGACATTGTATGCTTAGATTAAGTTTTTGCACAAGCTTAGGTGGCCTTAGATAGCCATGGACCTATATTTTAAGTATGACCAGCCAAGGTGTGAAGGCTAGGGGCCAAGATAAGGGTCAATTTGTATTCTGACCATTCATTCTCTTATTATGCAACTAATAGAGTGCTCTTCTTCTCTACTCTTTTTCTCTTTTGTGTGTCTTGCTTTCTTGCCTAATTCAAATAGAGTTGTTATATGCTCATTGTGTATGTTGAGTGAATGTGAGAGATGGAGATTGAGTGAGAGGAGGGTCGAGCTTCCTTAGGAGTGTGGCAACGACATTGGAATGGATCTTTGGAGTGTGGTTGCACGGCAAAATCGTCTCATATGAGAATCCAAGTAGAAACATTTACGAGGTGAGTGACACACCTTGCCCATGCAATTGTGAGCTAGGCTATGGAAGATTATCTTCTTAGTTGAGCTGTTTTATGCTCCTGAGTGCAGTAGGGCAAAGCCCTATGACATTGGTTAGTTCATGCACTCTTTCTATGGTGCAAGGGCTTTAATTAATTAATAGGCTAAGTGAAAAATAAATTAAGTTAAAGTCTTAGTGAATTTGTAAAGGGTTGAAACCTTTAGGGATGCAAATTAAATTGAGGTACAAAGGTAAGGTAAATTGTTCAATTATTTAAATTACACATGAGGAGATAATGCGGGAAGCTTCAGTTAACTGAACTATGCACTGCATGGGTGAGATTTGATCTAGTTAACTTTGGGAAAGCATTAGTTGAACCAAGACATATAAACTGCATAGTTGGAGTGCAAAAAGTATTTAAAGAGACCCTCCCCTTCATTTTTACTCCATGCCTATTTTTAGGGAGTTTTGAGAGTCTTTATGAAATCAAGGGGAACAACTTGTGGGTTTCCTTGGTGATTTGGAGCTCTTCACAAGTCTATTGTAGCATACAAATTCAAATCTTAAGTATCTATTCAATTAGGTGCTGGGTTAATTCAAAATCTTTTGTCAAATTCTAGTACAAACCATACTTTTTCTCTTGTTTTCAAGTAATTGAAAAATTTATGTTTTCTTATCAATTTTATCTTCTATGCAATTAACAGAGAATAGGAAATTGAAATTTTAAGAATGCATATATTCCTTTGCTCTATACCATCCATATGCATATTTAATTGATTAAAATAGTATAAATCCACCGTTTTAGATGATGATGACCCTTTGGAATATTTTGAGAGATTAATAAGTAAATATAACCTTATCCTTTGTAAATGATTGATCTAGGCTCTAGAATTTAATGTAGAATTGACCTAAAGTCTAGATTTTTGGTAAATTTTAGGTCTAGTCTAAGTTGCAGACTTAAGTTATTTTTTTGTAGCTTAGGGAAAGGGTTGAATTCATAGTTTAGGATTGGTTTATTTATTTATTTATTTATTTGCATATTCTAAGAGTGTCTTGGAATAATTTATAGTTTAGGATTGGTTTATTTATTTATTTATTTATTTATTTATTTGCATATTCTAAGAGTGTCTTGGAATAATTTATGTAGTTTAGCCCAAGGTGCATAGTAAATTAAATTGACCCTAGGCATAGTCTTACTTATAGTTTAGCCTATGGTTTAATAAATTAAAAATTCGTGTAGTTGAGCTTTAATTAAGCTTAGAAAGGCTTAAAATTAAGGTAAAAATAGGATTATAGAAATAGAAAGAGAAACAAGTACATGTGCATAGATGTGCACACTGCACACTCTTGCTTGGAAAATTTTAGTGAGAGCTAAAATAAAAAAGTGCATGTGCATGGAGGTGCACATTCAAATTGAATTGGGTAAATTAATTTATAAATTCACATAAATGTAATTGAACATTAAACCATAGGGATAGTGCACAAAATGAATAATTTTGACCCCTAGAAGTTAAAATCTAAGTGCACATTTCACTCTAGAATGACCTTAAAAATTAAATTTGTGACTAATATATAGAGTATTTGTAGAAATTACTTGAGAAACTTGGTTAAAATGCGCCTTGAATATACCCTAGAATGATTTTTCAAGGGGATATTCCCAATTACACATAAAATTATAGATAGAGAAAGAAATTATCTTAAGCCAGACTTTTACGGAAAGGAGTAAATATTACAACTAGTGTTTTAATCGTGTAGTTAAGATCTAAGGATTAAATTAAGATTGTAGAGTTTCCTGTTGTCGAATAAATACCATAAAGTTAGAGAGAGAAGAGAGTAATATTAATGAAATTGGTCTTAGACATAAGATCATAAATTAGAGTCTGCGATAATGTACTCAAGAAGTTATACCCAAAGGATGAATTGAAAGTTTTGAAGACTGCCAAAAGCTTAAGTAATGAGAGTTAGGGGAAACCTTTAAGATAGTCTACTAAGTCTAACTTAGGGTAGTTTCCTACTCATTGACACCTTGACCATGTAAGATACAAGCTTAAGTAATGAGAGTTGTAAAATCCCCCGCTTCCTAAATAGGGGAAACCTTTAAGATAGTCTACTAAGTCTAACTTAGGGTAGTTTCCTACTCATTGACACCTTGACCATGTAAGATACAAGGATACGATTAGTAGGTATGACCTAGTTCTATCTCGCAGTCTTTTAAAAGGGTTTCTAAAATCAAACCACTCGTAGAGAGTGATCGACTTTAATTCGGGCAACCTATATTCTTGAATTCTAGAAACAATGCTTTTTTCCTTATCTATGCAAGGCACAGTCGCTCATCTAGTCCTCTAGAATAGGGTTGCCCATGGATGTATTTATTTAACATAACGCTTTAATTAATTTATTGGAAACTTATCAGACTAATCAAGTCCACCCATCCGTAGGATGTTGTCGTGGGGCGTCTTATCCTCCCACTTTCCACCCAACTCACGCGTTAATTTATTTTCTAATTAATCCTACCACACTGTTTGACATAAATAAACAAGTTCCTTAATTAAAAGCCTTACACATGGTTCATTTAAACAGTCTTTATCAATAATACACACTGTTTACAAACAAAGTATTATAAAAAAATAGGTCCAATAATGTTCAAAATTATTCATAGCCAAATCTAGGCTCTTTATTTTATTCTACATCGATGATCTAGAATTCAGCCTTCCAGCCTCTACAGACTGGGCATTTCCCTATACGGGACGATACACCTCATCGTGGGGACAGGCAAGGACTCAAGCTGGCATGTCACCCTCTCAGGCTCCATCACTTGATCCTCCCACTCCCCTCAGAGGGACGTCTACGCGCTAGGAAGGGCTTATTCACTGCACTAGCCTGGGCCCACAAAACTAGGCAACATCACAATATTCGCCTCCAATGGCGAAATCTTATTCTCCCAATGGTATGAGGGATACCTTGGGTCGACTCCGGGCCTTGCTAACATCGTTGCCCGGCTACACAAGCACGGAAATGGGGTTAGTGTTGAGGTGGGAGAAGAATATACATATACTTCTTAACTCAATCAAGAATATACCTATACTTCTTAACTCAATCAACATAACATTTTACAAAAAGAATTCTAGAACATGACATATTTCATCACTTTTCTTGAGAAAACAACAATTTCACAGCGAGTTTGAAATAAATAAGAATAGCCTCTCTTTCTTAATGTCTTTAAAGTTAACATTAAAGATTGATAATAAATAAAAATCTTTTTTTAAATGATGACCAAGCTAACCTGGTCATTATTTCTTTGTGGTGGGGCTCCCAAGGGGAGAGATGGGGCGGTATTTGGAGCAACTTCTCGAGACTCGTTGATGTGCACGGCTCTCGGGGTAATATTTTGGTGCTTTTGTAAAGGAGCCATTCTGCCCACCTTCTTGTAGATTGCTATGCCACAAATCCAACACTTCAGTTGGATCACAATTTGGAACTCGTTTGCTTAAGTTATGACCAAAAAACCCCTAGGTGTGAATCACCTCTAAGAGACTAAAAAAACCTTACTAAAGTCACCGCTATCGGCGGGGGGGAAGGTGTCCTTAAACTGAATTTGTAGGGAGATGGCCGTAACAAGAGGGAGATGAGGAGGAGTCCTCCCCTTAAGTCTATTCACACGGTCAGGGGGGAGAGCAGCTAAGGACACTCCAGGCTGAAGGGTGAGAGGAGGCAAGAAATATCCTGTAAGTAGAGGAGATGGCCGAAAATGGCTTGCTAGAAGGATGCGGGTATAGTACAGCAGTTCAGCATTGTGTAGGGAGCTGGGTGCAGATGTTGGCAGAATGACGGGTGTATGGGCACAATAGTGGGCTAGGGTCTATTGGCCATGAGGTACTGGGGGGTTTATATAGGTGGAGGTACGGGTATAGGTGTAGGGAAAAGGAGAGCAAAGCATACATGCAAAGGACGGTGTACGATGAACGTACACCGGCCTGTGGTCTGCATGAGCTTGGGAAAAGGAGTAGCGCCTCGGCGTGGACAAATGCTATGGTACGCATGTACCTTCTGGTTCAGAGGCAACATGGGCATCCATGTGGCGGCCTATGTAGACCATACACTAGGGTGGTCAGCCTTTGGTCCTTGCGCGGGCACCCGGGTGTGTGTATGACATCTTTTTGGAGCGAGGATCCCTAATTTAGGGGTCTCCGGAGCGCCCGACAGTGCGAAAATATTTTTTTGGGGTGAAAATGTCCGAGGTATCTCCCTAGTAGGGGTGCTGATTGTTTGTCAATCAGACACTTGGTCGTGCATTTACTAAGGTTTAAGTTTGCTATATTTTAAGTGAAAATAACTAAAAATTTGTGTATAGGCTCTATCCAGTGTCCGTTTTGAATGTTGTAAAATCCTATATTAGGGTAAAATAGCACGCAAATTTTGAATTTGGACTTAGAATTCTAAGATTCTAAGTGGAAACAGCTCATTTATTAAAATTGTTGATTTTTTAACATCATAAAAGACCATAAATTCATGGGTAGGTAGTGTTATTGAAGATGGGCATGTTACATCCTTCCCCCTTAAAGAAATCGAGATGTCCGGCATGTGCCTTGATGGCTGAAAAGAATATGCCACATTACTTTTGGGCAGAAGCAGTAGCAACTGCTATGTACATTATGAACATGACACTCACTGCAGTTATTCATGGTATGACTCCTGAACAGAAGTTTTTAGACTGAATGTGTCTCACTTGAAAGTGTTTGGGTGTATTGCATATATACATGTTCCTGATGAAGTGAGAATAAAGTTGGATCCAAAGGTAGAGAAATGCATCTTCATTGGTTATTTCTGGAGCAAAAAGGTTATAGATGCTATAACCCTACCACTCGTGAGATGCGCGTAAGCAAAGATGTCTTCAATGAGATGAGTAGCTAGTATGCACTAGTAGTGAAGGCAATAGAAGATACAAATATAAGAAGTGCTGATGTTGCACTACATGTAGAGCAGCAATCACAGGTGTTGAGTGGACCGGGGGAGTCCTCGAGTAGTAGATCCAATGTTAGCCCATGGTCAGGTAGGTTGAGGAATGATGTAGGCACACATGTATCATGGAAAGGGAAGAAAAAGGTAGATCAACCTTTTGTGCTTGATCTGTCAGCAGGTCACTCATATGTGGATGGCGACTCTAGTGGCTCTGAGAGCAGAACCTTGATGAGGAGCTTGGCATTATATCTATGGTTACTCTTGGTGTAAGGAGTACCAGGGTTGTTTTGAGGACACCTGGTAGTGATCCAGGTGTGCGCAGGTCTATCAGGGTTAGATGCCATGTAAACAAGTTGAGATATGATGGATATACAGCCCATCATTATGCTTACATGGTAAAAGCAATATAGGAGGTTGAGCCCACTTGCTTTGAGTAGGCAATTGGAAATAAGAAATGGGAAGATGCCATGGATGAGGAGATGGCAACATTGGATGCAAATGCAACGTGGGAGTTAGTGCCTTTGCCTAAGGAAAAGAATGCAATTGGATGTAAGTGGGTGTATAAAGTCAAGCACAATGCTAATGGTTCAGTGAGCAGGTATACAAGGCAAGATTGGTTGCCAAGGGCTATGTGCAGAATTATGGCATCGACTATGAAGAGACATTCAGCCCGGTTGCAAGAATGGCAATCGTGAGAGCTGTCATTGCTATGGTAGCAGCGAAGGGTTGGTCTTTACATCAAATGGATGTAAAGAATGCTTTCTTGCATCGTGATTTGTAAGAAGTGTACATGATGCAGCCACTAGGTTATGAGAGTGATGCACATCTAGATTTTGTGTGCAAGTTATGCAAAGCCTTGTATGGCTTGAAGTAAGCACCCATAGCATGGTCAAAATGGATTGGGAAGTATCTTGTTACCATTGGATTTCAGATATCCAATGTATATTTTTCACTATATGTGAAGAAGACAGATAGAGGGATCATGCTATTAGTCATCTATGTGGATGACTTGATTCACTGGTGATAGTGATGTATACGTACATGATGTCAGGATGATTTTGAACCAGAAGTTTGAGATAAAGGATTTTGGTGAGCTGCGGTATTTCTTTGGCATAGAGGTGGTGAGATCACCTCATGGCATGTTGCTATTGCAGAGGCAGTATGGCTTGGACATGTTGTCTAAGTATGGTATGATAGGCTATAAGCCTATTTCAGTGCGATTGGAGCAGAACACAAAGCTTTTCGCGCAAATACAAGTGAGCTTTTGGAGGACCCCACTACATATAGGCGCATAGGGGGCAGTTTGATCTACATGACCATTACAAGGCCAGAATTGAGTGATGCTGTTGGACTTGTGAGTCAATTAATGCAAGCCCCTAGGAAGCTACACTTGGATACGGCTAGATGGATCCTTAGGTACATAAAGTCCATAGTTGATTATGGACTTTTCTATGAGGTTGGTACAGAGATACAATTGCATGGGTAGATGCTAACTGGGCTAGTAGTATTGCAGACAAAAGATCTACTAGTGGTTTTATGTTCTCATTTGGGAGTGCTGTTGTGAGTTGGAGTAATAAGAAGCAGCCAACAATTGCCTTGTTGAGTACAGAGGTAGAGTACAGGGGTGCTGCTATGGCAGCTTGTGAGGTAGCTTGGTTTTAGAAGCTACTTGGTGACATGAGAGAGCCCATGGATAGGGCAGTTGTCATATATTGTGACAACATGAGCAGCAGTTGGCCAGTAACCTAGTATATCATGCTAGAACGAAGCACATTGAGGTGCATTATCACTTTGTGAAGGGAGAAGGTTCTATCAGGAGATGTAGATCCAATATATATCAACACCATAGAGGATCAGGTGGCTAACATCTTCACAAAGGCATTGGGCAGCACAGAGAAGCTCTACAGGTTTAGGAGCTTACTTGGAGTGCAATGTGTGGAGTTGAGCTCGAGGGGGAGTGTTGAGATATCGAGCTCAACTAGGGCTATGTCGGACATTGATGACCCACCTAAGTGATAGCTTTCGCATCTACACCTCTGGAATGGTTGTGAGATTATGGGTGATATGTGGCCAGTGTGATGACACGCTGTGTGATAAACATTTTGGATTACTAGAGACTGACATAGTTATAGCACCAGCTCATTTAGTCGGGTTCACATTATGGACTAACCCTTGTATGTGAGATCCCTGTCCCCACTGCACAACGAATTCAGGGGTGCTAACAGCAGAAGTAGCACTTCTTGTGCGGGGTAGGGTCCCTCACTCAGGGCCTCGCCCACGGATATCTGGTCAAGAGACTAATCCATTGGTTCTTCCAAAACCAAACCCGAAAAAATTTTCCTTGCCCGGAAAGCACGGGCGATTCCTCCAGGATAATTTTTCTCTAACGTAGTCAAAAGCCTTAACTAACTGAACTAATCTAACTGAGCCCATAAGTCCCATAGTCAGATTAGGGAAAAAATTGCACTTGGATCATAGAGACCAATGCTTTTTTACTCATTGAGAGGCACAACCATTGATTCTTTTCCATAGAACAATTTTTGTCCAGGATTTACTTCATCTATCGTACCATAACAAAATTGAGTCTCAATTTAGGGATCCATCAGTCCACCAGCCTAACCCCATCAAGCAGTCCCGTGGGTTAGCCAACCGCCCACCAACCACTGTAGTGATGGGATCCAATTAAGAATTTGATTAGGTTTTGTCTCGGGTACCGGGGAAAAGAATTCCCAAGCCCCCTAGCCGAGTATTCATGCAAACTTAAAATTAGTCACACCACTTACACACCCAATATGAAATTGCCTTTTTCACAGAATCAGCTATCTTTAAAATAATCATTTAATAAAATCATAGAGTCATTGATCATAATCCTCAAAATCTCCAGTTGAATCCTTAATTCCAATCATTCCTTCATCGGTGTACCTATGGCATCATTGGCAACCAAAACACTCACCACCTGTCCCCACTGAGGGGGCCTTTTCGATAGTTCCCAGCTCATAGTAACTGGCAAAATATTCACATATCAAAATGGAATCTCTGTTGAAGATTAGAAAGGTCAACCAATGGATCCATATAAAAGAGCCACATGGACTCATCCGTTGAGGACCAACAAGGTCAATCAACCAGATCCATACCTGAATTTAGAAAACAACTCTTACTCCTTGTTCCAATATCTTCCATGATGCATGTGTGGGTATCTTCGGCAACCCACCAAGCACCATATAGTCAGCACCCTCTAGGATCCTTCGTAAGTGACCTAGCGCTTCACTCATAGGTCGCTTCCTTGGTCCCTCATCCACCATACCAAAAGCTCACCATTTTAATCGAACGGAGGCTGGGCCGACCTTGCTACATGAGACGTCCTCCATTGACTCTCCGCCCGTGAGCTGTTGCAACTTTATCAGATTAGGTCTCCATGATCTCATTCACAAGACGGTCAAAATGCTTCCCCACCATTCTTGACATAAAATAGTCATTTAAAAACAGGTCATAAATACAGTTTCTAAAATGAACTCTCGTCTTTCCACATTGTTCCACATTAATCCACATTATTTAAATCACATCCATTTCATAAGAATTCCCATTCTCATCCAATCACATCATTTTCATCTCATCCAATCACATCATTTTCATCTCATCACATCTTTCCTCATTTATCCTCATCAGATCTCATCCACTCATATCTACCCATCTCCACATCTCATCACATCACATCCATTTTACCTCACATCTCAATCATTCACATCTATTCTGATTCACATGACATCACATCTCATTTATTCACATCCTGATTTACATCACATTCACTCATATCCATCACATTCATTCTCATCACCATCCCATCACATACATAATATCACATCACATCTATCCACATCATATCTCGTTCATACACATCTCATCTCATTCATCCACATCATATCTCATTCATACACATCTCATCTCATTCATCCACATCCATCTAATCATTCACAAGTACGATTACCCATATCTATTCATACATTCATATTTATCACTTAACATCCACATATATTCATATCACAACACATCTCTTTACATCACATCACATTCTTTCGTATACACACCCACATCACATCCTGTCACATACACATCCACATCCATTCTTTCACATACGCATTCGCATCCATTCTTCACATATACATTTGCATCCATTCTTCACATACATAACCACATCCATTCTTTCACATACACATTCGCATCCATTCTTCACATATACATTCACATCCATTCTTCACATACATAACCACATCCATTCTTTCACATACATCCACATCCTTTCTTCACATACATCCACATCCATATCCTTTCTTCACATACATCCACATCCATTCTTTCACATACATCCACATCCATTCTTCTTAAACATATCCACATCCATTCTTTCACATATATCTTTATCCTTTCTTTTCACAAACATCCACATCCATTCTTTCACATACATCCATATCCATTCTTTCACATACATCCACATCCTTTCTTCACATACATCCACATCCTTTCTTCACATACATCCACATCCATTCTTCACATACATAACCACATCCATTCTTTCACATACACATCCATTCTTCACATACATAACCACATTCATTCTTTCACATACACATTCGCATCCATTCTTCACATATACATTCACATCCATTCTTCATCACATATCATCCACTCATATCCCATATCATTCATTTATATCCTGATTTACATGACATCACATCTCATCCATTCATTTACATCTATCTCATTCACATCACATCTCATTACATCTCTTCACATCACATCTCATTACATCTCTTCACCTCACATCTCATCACCTTTATTCACATCACATCCATCCATCCATTCATTCACACCTATCTCATCACATCTCATTCTATCTATTCACCTCACATCTTATCACCTCTATTTACATCACATCCATCCATTTATTCATTCACACCTATCTGATTCTCATCACATCTCATTACATCTCATTACATCTATACATCTCATCACCTCTATTCACATCACATCCATCCATTCATTCCCACCTATCTGATTTTCATCACATCTCATTACATCTATTCACCTCACATCTTATCACCTCTATTCACATCACATCCATCCATCCATTCATTCACACCTATCTGATTCTCATCACATCTCATTACATATGTACATCTCATCACCTCTATTCATATCACATCCATTCATCCATTCATTCCCACCTATCTAGTTCTCATCACATCTCATTACATCTATTCACCTCCCTCTATTCACATCACATCCATCCATCCATTCATTCACGCCTATTGTCATCACATCTCATTACATCTATACATCTCATCACCTCTATACATCTATACATCTCATCACCTCTATTACATCTATATATCTCATCACCTCTATTCACATCACATCCATTCATCCATTCATTCACACACCTATCTGATTCTCATCATATCTCATTATCTCTATTCGTAGAATTTAAACTTAGAATTTAAGAGAATTCTAATTTTGATATAAAGATTCTTTACGCATCCATTTATGCATAAAAATCAACTTCAATGGGAATAACACGTTTATAAAAATCCTTTCATGCATCTTTCTATGCATAAAATCAATTTTAATGAGAATAACACTTTTGAAAGAAAAATAAATCCTTTATACATCTTTCTATCTCATTATTTATGAGTTTAAAACTCCTCCATACATGTGAAATAGGTGCCTCCTTCATGAGGGGAGATCCCCACATGTGAAATAGGTGCCTCCTTCATGAGGGGAGATCCCCACACTGAGGTGTCAAAAATGCATCATTTCCTCTAAATATCTCTTCTTTTTTAACTAATAAACCTTGTCCTTAGTCAGCTCGTCATCTTATGTGAGCATTTACTCATTTTTGGGGGTTTCTCTTTTATTCTTCAATTTATCTCCTCCCTACATTTGGATTAATCTTATTGGTCCATAGGAACCTTAATTGGAGCATAATTCAAATTTTTTTGAAAATCTGGACCCTTAGGCTAAGGTCCTTTATACCTATTTTTAACTAATTCTAATTGCACATTGGAAAGTTCTTTTTGAATTTCTATCTTAGGGGAAACTATTCTAGACACTAGGAGGATTTATATATCCAAAAATATCTCAATTTTGAATTACCTCCCTCTAGATATTTTCTCTCTCTAGGCCAAAACAGGGTAAAACAGGATCTTTCTTTTATTTCAGAGAGAGGAATAGTTATACGATGAGAAGGGGAGGTTCTTATAGCTACACACCTCAAAAGCCGAAAGGAGGAATCTTACATCCTACCCCACTTAAAAGACGCGAGATGTCCTCATCTTGCACAATTAGAGGAGAACTCTTTCCCTTAAGATCCAACTGATTCTGGGGTTCCTTATAGTCTAGTGAACCCAACAAAATCCTGGGATAAAGATCCCTTATATAGAACTCATTATCAGATAACAATTAACTCAAATCATAACATTCAAATCCTTATCACAATAATGGTCCATTAGACCGAAATTTCTATCTGAATAGTCCTCCATGGGAATTCAAATCAACTCATCAATTCTTAACCAAAATTTAAAAATCATATGAACCACATTTGAATTCTTCATCTGGATAGCATTTATGCTTATAAGTTCAAGTCTTAGATTTACTCGTATATACTGCCAGTAAAGAGTTGTAGTTATACCCTCGGTATATACGAGTAGTCACGGCCCTTGGAACTATAAGGTAAATACCATTATGTCTAGGTCTCAAGCAAGTCAGGGATTCCATGCCGTAATTCCATCTAAAGACCCAATTACCAATTTATGAATTTTAGTCTGAATATCAATTTGTATGAATTTCATCACACAATTACAACCTTTTACTACTTCTTCATAAATTTTTGACATTTTTGGCTTCTCGGGTTGATCCACATTAGCCAAATTGCTCTAATACTAGCTATGAAATCCCTATCCCCATGTAAGGTTCCCCCCCTCCAAAATAGGGGAAACACTTAAGATAGTCCACTATCTTAACTTGGAGAAAATTTCCTATTCATCGACACCATGACCATGTAGAGATTCAAGGATACGATCCAGACCTAGTCTTATCCCGCAGGGGGAGCATGATCTTCTAAAAATCAAATCACACATAGGGTAATTTATCATAAATTGGGCAACTACTAGACTTGATTTCTAGAGGCAATGCTTTTTTCCTCATCCATGCAAGGCACAGCCGCCGCTAGCCTAGTCTTCTAGAATAGAGTTACCCAAGAACCTATTTATCTAGCATTGGGCTTTCACTTAATTTGTTGGAAAGCTACCTGACTAATTAGGTCCACCCGTCCGTAGGATGGTGCCATCGGGGCATTCCATCCTCCCACTTTCCACCCTACTCATGCATCAATTTATTTTCTAATTAATCCTACCACATTGTTTGACATAAATAAACATGTTCCTTAATTAAGGCCCTTTTCACAAGGTTTGTCAAAACAGCCTTTTTCCACAATACAATAATGCCAAAGGCAAGATTTATAAAAAAAGTTTATACATGAATCAATTTCATACAAGCCAAACCAGCTCTCTTATTCTTTTCCTTTATACTGTCGATGATCTAGAATTCGCCTTCTAGCCTCTACATGCTGGGCAAAACCCTACGGGACCATACACCTCATCATCGGACTCAAGCCAACCTGTCGCTCTCCAGGCTCCATCGCTCGATCCTCCCTCCCCTCAGAGGGATGTCTGCACACTAGGGTGGGCTTATTCACCGCACTAGCGTGGGCCCTCAGAACTAGACAGCATCATAATCTCTCGCCTCAATCGACGAACCTTATTCTCCCAATGGTATGAGGGATACCTGGGCCATTCCCAGGCTTTGCTAATGATGCTGCCCGGCTACACAAGCATGGACCGGAGTTAGCATCGAAGCCAGGAAAAACTTGCACTCTTTAAAGATAACAATTTCAACACAATTCATTGAATACAGCATCACTCAATTCGTAGCTTCATACAATTTTATGTCATTATTTCAAAAGGAAAAGATACACATTTATTAACATTAATATTTAGAAAAAACTCTTCTTTAAAAGATAACCAAGCTAACCTGGCCACCATTTCCTTGAGAGGAGCTTGTAACGGGAGGGTTGGGGCTGCATTGGGAGCATCTTCTCTAATCTCATTGTTATGCGCTCCTCCCGAGGTAATATTTTGACGTTTTCGAGATGGGGCCATCTTGGATTTCATCTTGTAGGGCTCGCTATCGGTCGAAACGCTCCAGTTAGATCTTAATTTTGAGATTGTTTGCTCACCGTATGAGCAAAAGACCACAGCGCACGAACCCTCTCTAATGCTAAAGCCTCTTGCTAAAGTCCACACAAATGGGAGAGGGGGAATTGTGTGATATCCTTAACACAAAAACATTTTGCTAAAGGGGAGAAGGGCTGCTGTAAGTCTCTTGACAAGGGGGAGGGAGAGGAGAGAAGAGTTAAGGACACTACCTTCTAACAAAAGGGAGATAAGAGGAAAGTTACCTTATCTGAAAAGTGGCAAATGAGGGGGGGTGGAGAGGGGCAGCTGTACTACAGCAAGTACACTGCACAGGGACAGACGGTGGCACGGCAAAGCACAGGCTACGCAGAAATGCATGCTGCCCATGGAGCACCTCGGCGGGGGTTATATAACTGTGGGGTACGGGTATGGGCGCTGCACAAAGCAAGGATGAAAGGATGGTGTACCAGCAAAGGCTATAGATCAGTGGCGTGCATGGCTCAGGGGGGAAGGTACGGTGCCGGTAACAGGGAAAGGAGTGGTACGCATATACCTTATCTGGTGATGAGAGGCAGCATGGGTGTCCACGTAGCGGTGCGTGTGGACCACACAATGGGCGGCCGTCCTTTGGTTCTTGTGCGGCCATCGTACGGGCACCCTGGTAAGTGTGTACAGTCTAAATTTTTGGGGTGGGATCCCCAAATTTGGGGCGTCGATCTCGATTTGCATGCTGTTGGAAGGGGCGAAATGTTTTTTGTCCGAGATGTTCTCCTGGTCGTTGGGGTGCATACCGTTCATCAATCGGATGCCCGGTCGTGCATTTATTAAGGTTTAAAGGTCGTCGCTTTTTTTTAATTAAAAATAACCAAAATTTACGTTTAAGCTTCATCCGATGTCCGTTTTGGATGCGGTAAAATCCTATAGTAGGGTAAAATCGCACACAAATTCTAAATTTGGACTCAAAATTTGAAGATTCTAAGTAGAAATGGCTCATTTAATAAAATCATTGATTTTTATACCATAAAAACTCATAAATTCATCTATTACATGGACATTTCTTTATTAGTGAAGATGGGTATGTTACATCCTTCCCCCCTTAAAGAAATCAAGATGTCCTCATCTCGTCTCATGAATTGGGGATAATCCTTTAAGAGTGTAGCTTCATCTTCCCAAGTATCATCCTCTTCAGGGTAATCTTTCCACTCTACTAGATGTTCTACAAGAGTTCTATTTCGGAGTTACCTTTCCCTAGAATCTATGATCCTACTGGGCTGTAATTGAAGGACTCCTTGAGTAGGGATTACAACTTGTTCATCATCAAGAATATGATCAAGACTAGGTACATAAGGTTTTAACAGACTTACATGAAATACATTGTGGACTTTGATATGGGATGGGAGTTGGAGTTTATAGGCACTTTTACCTAGACACTTGATAACTGTATAGGGACCACAATACCTAGGGCTGAGCTTCTTATATTTCCCAAGTGATAGAGAACTTCGTTTGGGCCGCACTCGTACAAGAACTTTGTCTCCTTCCTTGAAGATCCTTTCAGATCTCTTAGTGTCAGCATAATGCTTTTGTCGCTCTTGGTGTGGGCAGCTTTAATATCCTTTTGGATTGCCTTGGTTTGTTCCTCCATCTCTTCAAGCATTTTCCTGGATGCCTCAACTCTTATGGTCGGATCAGAGAAATTTAGAGGAGATAAGCATTCTTGCCCATAGAGTGCTTTGAATGGTGACATTTCTATGCTCTGATGATAAGATGTATTGTAGGCAAATTCTACCAGAAGAAGGTATTGAATCCACCTTCTTGGTTCACGTCCACAATATGCTCTGAGAATATCTTCAATTACTTGATTGACTCTCTCAGTCTAGCCATTGGTCTCTGGATGATAAGATGTGCTAAAGCAAAGTTGATCCAGGTCTTGAAATAAGGACCGCCAAAACTTTGAAGTGAAGTCAAAATCCCGATCACTTACTATTCTTTTTGGGAGACCATGAAGTTTGAAGACTTCCTTGATGAATATTCTAGCAACATCAGAAGCTTTGAAGGTTTTCTTTGCTGGTATAAGGTGAGCTACTTTGGTAAGTAAGTCCACTATGGAGTTATATCCTCCTTGAACAGTGGGGAGACTTGTGACAAAATCTATACTAATGCACTCCCACTTGATTTGGGGAATATCCAAGGGTTGAAGTTTCCCAGGCATCTTAACCCTTTTAGCTTTGATCCTTTGGCTGAGAGACATTGCTTCAAGTACCAAAGGACATCCCTTTTCAAGCTTGCCCAATGAAAGATCCTTCTTATGGTGTTTAATGTTTTTGCATAGCCTGGGTGTCCAGCAGGACTATCATGATCTTCATGGAGGATTAGTTTCTTTAAAGTAGGATCCTTAGGGATACATAGCCCGTGATTGAAGTAGATGCTTCCTTCATGAGTGGAGTATCCCTTGATTAGATTCTTCTCTTTCTCTGAATTTTTCCCTTCTTCTACTAACTTCATCATCCTCTGATAATCTGGATAATGAGATGAGACTTCTTCCACCTTGACCAGTATGGGATTATTTGGCATTGAAATTGCACTTAAGAAAGATTTGCGGCTAAGTGCATCTGCTACCACATTATCTTTCCTAGGGTGAAATTTGATGTCAAAGTCATATTCTTGTAGAATTTCAATCCATCTCTTTTGTCGCATGTTGAGGTTAGGCCGTGAAGATCCACTTCAGACTTTTGTGGTCAGTTACAAGCTGGAATTTGCCCCCCAAGAGATAATGTCTCCATAATTTGAGGCAATGAACAACTGCTAAGAGCTCCAAATCATGGGTGGCATAATTTGCTTCATATAGACTACTGGCACCAGTAACCACTTCAAATTCCTTGGTGAAATCACAAAGTTTCAGGACTGGAGCAAAAGTAATAATGGCCTTGAGCTGATCAAAACTGCTTTGATGGATTGGCAGCCACACTATTTTTCAATCCTTCTTAAGAAGATCCATCAACAAAGGTGCAGCTACCAAGGCATAATCTTTGATAAAAATTCTATACCATCCCGTGATTCCCAAAAACCCACGAACTTCACGAACTAATTTAGGGGGTGGCCTCTCTAGAATATCTTTGACCTTGGCGGGGTCTACTGAGTTGCCATATTTGGAGACAATGAACACAAGATACTCAATTTGATGAGTAAAGAAGGTACATTTGCTCTTCTTGGCATAGAGTTTGTGTCTACGCAACAACTGCAGAACTCTACGTACATGCTCCTCATGCTCTTCCATTAATTTGGAGTAGATTAAGATGTCATAAAAAAAAACAAGCACAAATTCATCCAAGTAAGGACGGAATATATCTTGCATTAGGTGGTTGAAGGTTGCAGGAGCATATTGGTTAACCCGAATGACATTACAGTAAACTCATAGTGGCCATAACGGGTATTGAAGGCTGTCTTAGATATATCTGCTTCCTTTACTTTGATCTGATAGTAACTAGACCTCAAATCTATTTTTGAGAAGATTTTGGCCCCATGAAGCCTGTCAAGAGGTTCGTCGATGTGAGGGATAGGATACTTATTCTTGAAAGTGACTTGATTTAGACCTCGATAATCTATGTAGAGGCAGAGAGTTCCGTCCTTCTTTTTTTGGAAAAGGATAGGTGCCCCCAAGGAGAGCTAGTGGGGATAGGATACTTATTCTTGAAAGTGACTTGATTTAGACCTCGATAATCTATGTAGAGGCGGAGAGTTCCGTCCTTCTTTTTTGGGAAAAGGATAGGTGCCCCCAAGGAGAGCTAGTGGGGTGTACGAATCCTTGCTCAATGAGTTGGGAAAGTTGTTCTTTAAGTTCAATGGCTTCAGGAAGGGGACATTTTATAGGGTGTTTTTGAGACGGGTTGAGCTCCAGGGATCACCTTGGTTTCATGATTGACTTCTTGTGATGAGGAGGCGGTAGCCCTATAAGCTTGTCAGGGAAGATGTCAGAGAATTCTTGGAGCTAAGAGGGTTTTGTCTCCTTACTAGGTTCAATGGCTTTGTTGAGCTTGACTAAGAAAACTCGCTGACCCTTACGTGTTCCCTTGAGAAGATGTTTAGCCTTGACTACCCTAGATTTAGGTTTTCATGTTATTCCTTGAACGGATATTACTTGGCCATGCTCATTTTCAAAAGTGATACTCCCCTAGTTACAATGAATGCTAGCTTTGTTTGCAATTAACCAATCCATCCCAAGGATTCCATCATAAATTCCTAATGGCAAGGCTCTAACATGAGTTCGCTCATTACCCAGCTCAAAATCAAGGTTTCCTACAGAATGGCAAGATACTACTTCTTTCCCACCCCACTGGCTAACTCTACAGTCATTCTTCTAACTTTTTTTTGACCCAAGTTTAATTTTTGCAAACACCTAGGAGAAAGAAATGAATGGGTACTGCCACAATCAATCACAAGCTGGAATGGCTTACCGTGATGAGTGTGTTGGAATTAGGGTTGCAGGAAAGCACACAAAGCTTGGAGAAGAAGAAGTAAGAATGCACACAACACACAATGTATTAGATTGTGTCAATGTACAAAAGATAAGTTAGCCTTAGAATGATGGGCGTATATACAAGCCGGGGAAAAAAACCTCCTAAAGAGGGAAAAAGTGCCCCGACGGTCCTCAGTGTGTTCACACACATCACTGCCTATATATATGGTAACAAATCTCCCCTGGGAGTGATGGTATGAACGAGAGCTGGCACTCATGTATAGGGAAGTGTCATGCCCAAAGTAGATCAGTCCACAAAGGGGAGCAAGCCCAAAGCTTTGCGAAAAGCTTCGAACTTCTCACGAGGAAGCGCCTTTGTGATCAGCAAGGTTGTCGTGTGTTGGCACATAGACCAAGCTGATCTCTCCTGCTGAGAGTCTCTGACATAGTGATAATGCACCTCAATGTGCTTTGTGCGAGCATGAAAAACTAGGTTTCTCGCAACTGTCAATGCGCTCTGACTGTCAATGTAGATAGAGGTGGCAGACTCCTATCCAACACCCAAGTCAGCCACACAAGCCGTCTGAGCCACACACACTCAACCGTAGCTGTGAAAGTTGCCCTGTACTCAGCTTCACAACTAGAAGTGGCCACAATAGGTTGCTTCTTGCTCAACTAAGATATGCATGAGCTACCGAGCATGAAACAAAAACCACTTGTGGACACTCTTGTGTCATAGCAACCAGCCCAATCTGAGTCCAAAAAAGCATGTAAATCTAGCGGCAACGATCCCCCCTTGGGATAAAACAACCCAAGATGTATGGTGCCACTCAAGTAGCGAAAGATGCGTTTAACTGCCTTCCAATGCTGAGACCTTGGGCTATGCATAAACCTGCTCACCTGTGAGACTGCAAACTAAATGTCCGGCCTCGTAATGCATACATAAATGAGGCAACCAACAGCTGTCTGATAGAGTGTGACATTAAAGTGATCTCCAGCATCATGAAGACTCAACTTCAAACCTGTCTGCATTGGAGTAGCAATAGGCTTGCAGTCTTCAAGGCCAAATCTCCGCAACAATGTCTCAATATACTTTGTCTGACACAAAGCAATACCTCCATCACACTGCTTAAATTGTATCCCCAAATAATGATGCAAATGTCCCAAATTTGACATCTCAAAAGAGGCATTCAAATCAGCCTTAAAATCAGCAATATGACTCTCATTTGGTCCTGTGAGCAGCATGTCATCGACATAGAGAGCAATGATTAGATGTACATCATCCACTCATTTAGCATACAAAGTGCTTTCTGTTGGACTATTCTGAAAACCATGTGCAGTCAAATATGCATGTATCTTTTCATACCAAGCTCGTGGAGCTTGCTTTAAACCATATAAAGTCTTTTTCAACCTGCACACTTTGTTTTCCTGCCCTCTTTGAACAAAACCACAAGGCTGCGATACATACACCTCCTCATGCAAATCTCCATTCAAGAACGCAGTCTTTATGTCCAACTGATGTACATTCCAACCATTATGAGATGCCAATGCACAAATGCTACGAATGGTAGTCATACAACAAGTGGGAGCAAAGGTCTCATCAAAATCAATGCCCTTTTCTTGAGCATAACCCTTTGCAAAACAAGTCTAGCTTTATAGCGATCAACACTGCCATCTGGCTTTCGTTTCAACTTAAAAACCCACTTACATTGCGAATGGCCTTTTTACCAATAGGCAAATCACACAAAGACCATGTACCATTCTTCATTATAGCATCATATTCACTTTGCATTGCAGCTAACCAATTTTTTGATTTTTGTGCCTCATCAAATGAAAGAGGTTCTTCCTCTTCACACATACTAGACACAGCCAAAGCATAACAATATGATGCATAAGAGGCATGCTAAAAACCTGAACAAGTACGACTAGATATAGGTGTATCAATTTTACTATCACGCAAGGTTTGCACTAGCCATTTAGGCATACCTCTAGCCTACTCATTTTCAGCCCTATCCTCATGAATTACATCCTGTAAATCTGCATCAGAAATAGGCTGAGTATTTGCCTCATTAGGACTTACATTTGAATTCCCACCTATAAATAGAGGCAACAACGTATCGAATACATCCCGTGAGCTCACACCTGTCTCTTAGGTACATGATAACAAAGGCTGCACAGCATCTTCCACAAAAACAATATCTTGAAGCATAACAATATGATGCATAAGAGGCATGCTAAAAACCTGAACGAGTACGACTAGATATAGGTGTGTCATTTTTACTATCACGCAAGGTTTGCACCAGCCATTTAGGCATACCTCTAGCCTACTCATTTTCAGCCCTATCCTCATGAATTACATCCTGTAAATTTGCATTAGAAATAGGCTGATCTATGATGTTGTTTGAAATCTGCATAAGCTGAGTATTTGCCTCATTAGGACTTATATTTGAATTCCCACCTATAAATAGAGGCAACAACGTATCGAATACATCCCGTGAGCTCACACCTGTCTCTTTGGTACATGATAACAAAGGCTGCACAGCATCTTCCACCACAAAAACAATATCTCGACTAATCAAGATACGCTTTGACTGTGGATGATACAATCTGTAACCCTTGGTCTCAGCACCGTAACCAACAAAAATGCATTTGACAGCCTTATTATCCAATTTTGTACGTTGTTGCACAGGCACTGAAGCATAGGCCAAGCAACCAAAGACACGCAAGTGACCAATAGAAGGCTTCCTGCCATGCCAAGCTTCATATGGAGTAATAAACTGCAAGGCCTTAGTGGGACACCTGTTGAGTACATATGCAGTACACATATGCAGCACACATGACAGCCTCAAGCCAAAACGCATGTGGCAAAGCTTGACTCTTGTGACCATACATCGTGCCATCTCCATAAGTGACCTGATTTTCCTCTCAGCAACACCATTTTGCTGAGGGGTATATGGCATTGTACATTGGTGTTTTATCCCACGACTAGCCAGAAATGCATCAAACTCTTTAGACATGTACTCCCCCCCTCGATCAGAACAGAGGGTGCCCACAGTACAATGGGATACATTTTCAACCATAAGCATAAACTGTTTGAAGCACAAAAACACTTTGGACTTTGCCTTCAGTGGATATACACATGCATGCCTTAAGTAATCATCGATGAAAGTCACGAAGTACAAGTGTTTATACCAAATGACGGAGTTTGCATAGGCCCACATACATCACTATGTACAAGTTGCAATTTGCGAGTGGCCCGCATAGAACCATCCTTTGGAAATGCAGAGCGCTACATTTTGCCCAAAATACAGCCTTCACAAACATGTTTCAATGGTGCCTCAAGAGGGGGTAATGAAGTAACCATATCAAATTTTTGCAAACATAGCAAACTAGCAAAGTTCAGATGACCAAAACGAGCATGCCATAGTTTTGCATCTGAAACTGCCTTTTCATCAGAAACTGCATTTGCTGAATCTTCCACACACTTGTCATAAGAATTGAGCCTATACAGCCCACGAAACAAGGTGCCAGATACAATAATCGTATCACCAAAAGTCAAATCATGAACAATACATCTGTCATCCACAAATTTGACTACAAGTCCAAGTCTAGCAAGCGCAGAGACAGACAATAGATTCTTCTTTATCCCTGGCACATACAAAGCATCTGAAAGTGTGAAAGCACTGCCATTTGTAGCAGTAAGCATAATTTTACCAATGCCCTTCACTAGGTAAGAAGCATTATTGGCACATGTGACATTATTCCCATTAGGGACAGCCTCAAGACAAATGAACATATCACGATGTGAGGTAATGTGCTTGTTGCACCACTGTCAAAATACCAAACATCAAAGTCAACAGAAACTACCAAACATGCATCATGTACAGATGGGTCATACTGGCAATACACGCTAAATGCCCATTCTGTATCCTGCACAACATTTGCAGAATCTGCATTTCTAGAAGCATCCACTATTGTGGCTGCATTTGACTCTTTCTTCTTTGCCTCTTTAGCCTTTAGCTTAGGGCAATTCTTAATGACATGATCAGTTGCCTTACAATAGTTGCACCTCATTTTTTTCTTGCCTTTATCAAGAGCCTTCTCAGACCTATTGTTGCTACTTGTGGAAGGAGAAGAAGTTGCAGACCTACTAATAGGAGAAGAAACAGTGGAAGGGGCTGCCTTACTACTTTTCTGCTGGGCACAACAAATGCTTGATCAACTGCACGCTGCCTAGCCCTGTTTTTCCTGGACTACGCTTCTTGCAAGATCTTGTTGACTAAAGTATCATACTTGACAACATCAGGTTTGTCCTCAGTAACAAGTCTCCACGTGGAAGCAAAAGTCTAATATGACTCAGGTAAAGCATCAAGAACAGTCTGCACACAAGAAAATAATCAAGAATAATCTCACCTGCAGAAATCAACTGTTCCTTGAGATCTTTAATCTCAGCAAGAAAAACATTTATGTCATCATCTTCCTGCATAATCTTCGATTCTAGCTCTTTACGCAGGTAAGAGATTTTTGCCTCGTTACGACCTGCATACAAACCAGCTAGAATATCCCAAGCTTGTTTTGCTGTTTTAGCTGAACGAATATCTGGGGTGATGTTACGTTTGACAGAAAGTGCAATCAAGGCATGAGCCTACGCATCTTTACCATCCCAACGAGCTTGTTCAGCAGTGGGTAAAACAGCAGCAATAATAGAGCTACTAGAACCTGCAACATCCTCAACAGATCCTACATCCACAGAACCTGGACGTACATCCATACCCTGCACAATGTTCCACACTCCTTTTGCAACCAAAACATGCTGCATCATGTATGCCCAAAGTGGGTAGTTGCTGTCTCCATCCAATTTGTCAATCAGCAGACAACATGCGAAATACATCATTGCTATTATCAGCCATGGCCACTGACTGAAACTGATGCAAAAGCTACCTGTAATGAAGCAAAGACTGAACAAAGAACAACTCATGCTATGTAGCACGGTCCACAATAGAATACGTATGCATGTTTTGCAAAAAACTGCACTGTCAAAATTTTTACAGAAAATGATGAAAACACTTGTGCAGAACTTGCAATGCAAAAACGGAGCCCGAAACGACCTCAGATGCGATTTCTGAGAAGGCAAAGGCCTACGAGCTTATTTGCAGAGTATAGGGACCTGTACACCTCAATCAGAGAACGTGAGTCAGAGGTTGCCGGCGGTGCATAGCCCTGGGAGCCGATGCCTGCTCTGATACCAATTGTTGGAATTAGGGTTGCAGGAAAGGACACAAAGCTTGGAGAAGAAGAAGCAAGAATGCACACAACACATAATGTATTAGATTGTGTCAATGTACAAAAGATAAGTTAGCCCTAAAATGATGGGCGTATATACAAGCCAAGGGAAAAAACCTCCTAAAGAGGGAAAAAGTGCCCCGGCGGTCCTAAGTGCGTTCACACATCACTGCCTATATATATGGCAACAGAGTGGCTGGGGTTTGGATTACACCAAATTGTTTGTTCGGACCTTGGTGTTCTATTGTCGCCGCATGGATGGCGCGCTCTTCTTCAGCCATTTCCAAGGTCGGTTCTTCACTTATAATATAGGCGGTCCTAGCAATTGCTCCTCCGCGGCCTCTGCCACATCCACCGCCTCTTGCACCTTGGTGGATAGGGGTTCCATGGCCTTGATTTCCTCTGCCACCTTGGGAAAATGATGTTGCCATCTTGGGATAGTTGGCCCTAAAGTGTCCCGGCTCATTGCACTCAAAACACAGAGGGCTTTCTTTGGAAGAAGCAGCATACAAGCGGGGGACAAAAGAGTTGCTTTGTCACCCTCTGTTGTAGTAGGGAAAATTTTGTTGGGGTTTCTTGTAGGGTTGATCTTTAGGATTTGCCTCAGGGTAAGATATCTTTTGAGGCTTAGGTTTATCAGCCCTCATTTCTTTCACAAGGGGCTTTGCATATGAGAGCATCCTATAATGTGCTTGGCCTCATTGCTTTAAGGTAGGAATCTAAGGGTTCATTTAACCCTTGGCAGAAACGAGCCACTTTTGCTGGGATGTAGTCATAGCTGGGGGCATACTTCCGAAGAGTGATAAATTTGGAATAGTAGTCCTCAAGAGTTAAGTTGCACTGCCTAAGACTAAAAAACTCATTCATCTTTATGGATTCATGGGATGGGGGAAGATATCTTTCCTTCACCGCCTGCTTGATGTCTTCCCATGTTTGAGAATGCTCGATGACTCCCTTGTCATGGCACCACTATTTCCACTAGAGCTTAGCATCTCCGATGAGGCGAAACCATGCAAGCATAGATAGATTTGCTACTCCAGTACCGGTGGCAGAGAAAATATCGTCCATCGCTTCAATCCAGACTTCAGCATCCTTCTCAATCTTTGAACCTTCTCCTTTAAAGGAGGGAGGTTGCATTTGCTTGAGCAGGAGCTTCTTCTCCTAGATTTCAATGTAAAGTGCATTGGGAAGTGGAGGGTGATCGTCCTGGCCATCATTGTAAAATCAATTACAAGATTCATACTTGCACAATGCTTATTTTAGAGAGTAAAACATTGAAATCATTTTATTTACAAATATTTACAAGGATGAGTTTTATTACAAAGATCTAAGACTAATATAATTAGTCTTATTTGCCATTAAGGGAAATTCCTAAGCTTGAATATGACATAAGGGTAGAGCGGTCCACTAGGTGAAGTATGGGGGTTCCGCTGTAGTTTCTAGGACTCTAAAAGCTTGAATATGACATAAGGGTAGAGCGGTCCACTAGGTGAAGTATGGGGGTTCCGCTGTAGTTTCTAGGACTCTAAAAGCTGATGGTAAGGGTGGTAGACTCTAGATTGGGATAGGTCCCAACACAGCTACTCTGTCAGGTAAGACCTGCATCACTTGTTCATACACCCAGTGATCCTTCTCCTAAGGTATGCGAATCCCATCTATAGTCACAGAGGTGTTGGCCCTGAGGGTACCGACGAACCAAAATAAACGGATCATCTTCAACTTTTCAATCCAACGAATCCACTTTAGGTCGGTGGTAAGGTTCCCAATTCGATCTGCTCGGATGAAGAAATATCTCGGCCCACAACTCCAGAAATCTCTACCCCATCCTCTTTCAATACGAGAGAAATGGGGGAGGGACATCTTCTCTAGTATCTGCACCATGGTGTCATGGAACTCGAAATTTGAGGAGTGACTACTAGCAGTCTCGAAGATGCATTGGAAAACTGAAAAATTTGAGTAGGCATCTTCCTCTTCCTACAATCATTCAAACATAAATTCAACTTGTTTTTTTTCTAGGATATTTTTATTAATTAGCATTACGTTAGGTAAAACATACATTGCAAAACATTCCTTAAATGGCAAGTCCTAGGAGCTAAGATCGGCTCTGATACCAATTGTAAGGTTTCCCCCTTCCAAAATAGAGGAAACACTTAAGATATTTCACTAAGTCTTAACTTGGAGAAAATTTCCTATTCATCAACACCTTGATCATGTAGAGATTCAAGGATTTGATTCATAGGTAAGACCTAGTTCTATTCCACAGGGGGAGCGTGATCTTCTAAAAATCAAATCACCCATAGGGTAATTGATCATAAGTTGGGCAACTACTAGACTTGATTTCGAGAGGCAACGCTTTTTTCCTCATCCATACAAGGCACAGTTGCTGGCCTAGTCTTCTAGAATAGAGTTGCCCAAGAACCTATTTATCTAACATAGGGCTTTCACTTAATTTGTTGGAAAGCTACCCAACTAATCGGGTCTACCCGTCCATAGGATGGTGCCGTCGAGGCATTCCATCCTCCCACTTTCCACCCTACTCACGTGTCAATTTGTTTTCTAATTAATCCTACCACATTGTTTGACATAAATAAACATGTTCCTTAATTAAGGCCCTTTTCACAAGGTTTGTTAAAACAGCCTTTTTCTACAATATAATAATGCCAAAGGCAAGATTTATAAAAAAAGTTTATACATGAATTTCATACAAGCAAAACCGACTCTCTTATTCTTTTCCTTTATACTGTCGGATGATCTAGAATTCAGCCTTCCAGCTTCTACATGATGCTGGGCAAAACCCTACGAGACCATACACCTCATCGTCGATCGTCACGCTGGCGAGGACTCAAGCCGGCCTACTGTTGCCCTCTCAGGCTCCATCGCTCAATCCACCCTCTCCTTAGAGGGATGTTTTCACACTAGGGTGGGCTTATTCATCGCACTAGCCTGGGCCCTCAGAACTAGACAACATCATAATCTCTCGCCTCAATCGGCGAACCTTATTCTCCAAATGGTAAGAGGGATACCTTGGGCCATTTTCCCGAGCTTTGCTAATAACGTCGCCTGCCTACACAAGCACGGAACGGAGTTAGCGTCGAAGCCAGGAAGAAAAACTTGCACTCTTTAAAGATAACAATTTCAATATAATTCATTGAATACAACATCACTCAATTTGTAGCTTTATACAATTTTATGTCATTATTTTACAAGGAAAAGATACACATTTATTAACACTAATATTAAAAAAAAATCTTCTTTAAAAGATAACCAAGCTAACCTGGCCACCATTTCCTTGAGGAGCTTGTACCGGGAGGATTGGGGCCGCATTGGGAGCATCTTCTCTAATCTCATTGTTGTGCGCTCCTCCCAAGGCAATATTCTGACATTTTTGGGATGGGGCCATCTTGGACGTCATCTTGTAGGGCTTCCTATCGTGATCGAAACGCTCCAGTTATATATTAATTCTGAGATCGTTTGCTTTTACCGTATGAGTAAAAGACCACAGCGCATGAACCCTCTCTAAGGCTAAAACCTCTTGCTAAAGTCCACGCAAATGGGAGGGGAGGGAATTGTTAGATGTCCTTAACACAAAAACGTTTTGTTGAAGGGGAGAAGGGCTGCTGTAAGTTTCTTCACATGGGGGCGGGGGAGGGAGGGAGGGAGGGAAGAAGAGTTAAGGACACTACCTTCTAACAAGAGGGGGATAGAGGAAAATTGCCTTATCTAAAAAGTGGCAAATGAGGGGGTGTGGAGAGGGGTGGCTGTACTACAGCAAGTACATTACACAGGGACAGAGGGCGGTATGGACGGCAGCACGACAGAGCATAGGCTACGCAGAAATGCATGTTGCCCATAGAGCACCCTTGGGGTTATATAACTGTGGGGCATGGGCATGGGCACTGTGCAAAGCAAGGACGAAAGGATGGTGTACCAGCAAAGGCTGTAGATCAGTGGCCTGCATGGCTCAGGGGAAAAAGGTATGGTGTTGGTTAACATGGAAAGGAGTGGTACGCATGTCCCTTATCTGGTTAGAGACAGCATGGTGTCAGTTAACAGGGAAAAGGTATGGTGTCGGTTAACAGGGAAAAGGTATGGTGTCGATTAACAGAGAAAGGAGTGGTACGCATGTCCCTTATCTGGTCAGAGGCAGCATGGGTGTCCACGTAACGGTGCATAGGGACCACACAGTGGACGGTCCTCCTTTGGTTCTTGTGCGGCCATCGTACGAGCACCCTGGTAAGTGTGTACGATCCAAATTTTTGGGACAGAGTCCCCAAATTTGGGACACCGACCTCGATTTGCATGTCGGACCGCCCTAAGGGGCGATTTTTTTTTTGTCTAGGATGTTCTCGTGGTTGTTGGGGTGCAGACCGTTGGTCAATCGAATGCCCGATCGTGCATTTATTAAGGTTTAAAGGTCATCGCTTTTTAATTGAAAATAACCAAAATTTGCATATAAGCTTGATCCGGTGTCCGTTTTGGATGCTGTAAAATCCTATATTAGGATAAAATCACAAGAAAATTTCAAATTTGGGCTCAAAATTTGAAGATTCTAAGTAGAAATGGCTCATTTAATAAAATCATTGATTTTTATACCATAAAAACTCATAAATTCATCTATTACATGGACATTTCTTTATCAGTGAAGATGGGTATGTTACACCCCACCACGCAATGAATTTAGGGGTGCTAGCAACGGAAGTAGCACTTCTAGCGCACGGGACAGGGTCCCTCACTCGGGGCCTTGTCCACCACGGATATTCGGACAAGAGACCAATCCATCGGTTTTTCCAAAACCAAACCCGAAAAAACTTCCCTTGCCCGAAAAGCACGGGCGATTCCTCCAGGATAATTTTTCTCTAACGTAATCAAAAGCCTTAACCAACTGAACTGATCTGACCAAACCCATGTTCCATAGTCAGATTAGGGAAAAGATTGCACTTGGATCATAGAGACCAACGTTTTTTTTCTCATTGAGAGGCACAACCATTGATTCTTTTCCATAAAATAAATTTTGTCCAGGATTTACTTCATCTATCGTACCATAACAGAATTGAGTCTCAATTTAGGGATCCATCAGTCTAGCCTAGCCCCATCCAGTCCCATGGGTTAGCCAACCACCCAACCAATGTAGTGATGGGATCCAATTAAGAATTTGATTAGGTTTTGTCTCGCGTATCAGGGAAAAGAGTTCCCAGGCCCCCTAGTAGCCGGGTATTCATGCAAACTTAAAATTAGTCACACCACTTACACACCTAATATGAAATTACCTTTTTGACAAAATCAGCTGTCTTTAAAACAATCATTTAATGAAATCATAGAGTCACTAATCATAATCCTCAAAATCTCCGCTTGAATCCTTAATTCCAGTCATTTCTTCATCGGTGTACTTATGGCATCATTGGCAACCAGAACGCTCACCACCTGTCCACTCAGGGGGCCTTTTCGATAGTTCCTAGCTCATGGTAACCGACAAAATATTCACATATCAAAATGGAATCTCCATTGAAGATCAACAAGATCAACCAACGGATCCATATTAAAGAGCCATGGACGCATCCGTTGAGGACCAGCAAAAATAATCAACCAGATCCATGTCTGAATTCAGAAAACAACTCTTACTCCTTGTTCCAATACCTTCCATGATGCACGTGCGGGTATCTTCGGCAACCCAGAGCCCGTATGGTCAACACCCTCTAGGATCCTTTGCAGGTGACCTAGCGCTTCACTCATAGGCCACTTCCCTGGTCCCTCATCCACCGTACCGGAAGCTCACCATTTTAATTAAATCAAGGCTGGTCAAGACCTCGGCCGACCTTGCTACACGAGACGTCCTCCCCATTGACTCTTTGTCAGCTGTTGCAACTTTATTAGATTAGGTCTCCGACAATCTCATTCACAAGACGATCAAAATGCTTCGCCAGCATTCTTGACATAAAATAGTCATTTAAAAACAGGTCATAAGTATAGTTTCTAAAATGAACTCTTGTCTTTTCACATTGTTTCACATTAATCCACATTATTTAAATTACATCCATTTCATAAGAATTCCCTCATTGTTCCACATTAATCCGCATTATTTAAATTACATCCATTTCATAAGAATTCCCATTCTCATCCGATCACATCATTTTCATCTCATCACATCTTTCCTCATTTGACCTCATCAGATCTCATCCACTCGTATCTACCCATCTCCACATCTCATCACATCACATTTATTCACATCTCATCCATTCATAACTACCCCGATCCACATCACATCACATCCATTTTACCTCACATCTCAATTATTCACATCTATCCTAATTCACATGACATCACATCTCATTTATTCACATCCTGATTTACATCTCATTCACTCATATCCATCACATTCATTCTTATCACCATCCCATCACATACATAACATCACATCACATATATCCACATCATATCTTATTCATACACATCTCATCTCATTCATCCACATCCATCCAATCGTTCACAAGTACGATTACCCATATCTATTCATACATTCATATTTATCACTTCACATTCACATATATTCATGTCACATCACATCTCTTTACATCACATCACATTCTTTCGCATACACATCCGCGTCACATCCTGTCACATACACATCCACATCCATTCTTTCACATACACATTCGCATCCATTCTTCACATACATAACCACATCCATTCTTTCACATACACATTCGCATCCATTCTTCACATATACATTCACGTCCATTCTTACATACATAACCACATCCATTCTTTCACATACATCCATATCCTTTCTTCACATACATCCACATCCATTCTTTCATATACATCCACATCCATTCTTCTCATACATATCCACATCCATTCTTTCACATACATCCACATCCTTTCTTCACATACATCCACATCCATTCTTTCACATACATCCACATCCATTATTCTCATACATATCCACATCCATTCTTTCACATACATCCACATCCTTTCTTCACATACATCCACATCCATTCTTCACATAAATAACCACATCCATTCTTTCACATACACATTTGTATCCATTCTTCACATATACGTTCACATCCATTCTTCATCACATATCATCCACTCATATCCCATATCATTCATTTACATCCTGACTTACATGACATCACATCTCATCCATTCATTCACATCTATCTGATTCACATATCATCCACTTATATCCCATATCATTCATTTACATCCTGACTTACATGACATCACATCTCATCGATTCATTCACATCTATCTGATTCACATCACATCTCATTACATCTATTGACCTCTATGCACATCACATCTATCCATCCATTCATTCAGACCTACTTGATTCTCATCACATCTCATCACATCTCATCACATCTCATTACATCTATTCACCTTACATCTTATCACCTCTATTCACATCACATCCATCCATCCATCCATTCATTCACACCTATTTGATTCTCATCACATCTCATTACATTTATACATCTCATCACCTCTATTCACATCAGATCCATCCATCGATTCATTCCCACCTATCTGATTCTCATCACATCTCATTACATCTATTCACCTCACATCTTATCACCTCTATTCACATCACATCCATCCATCCATTCATTCACACCTATCTGATTCTCATCACATCTGTACATCTCATCACCTCTATTCACATCACATCCATTCATCCATTCATTTACATCTATCTGATTCTCATCACATCTCATTACATCTATTCACCTCACAGCTTATCACCTCTATTCACATCACATCCATCCATCCATTCATTCACACCTATCTGATTTTCATCACATTTCATTACATCTATACATCTCATCATCTCTATTCACATCACATCCATTCATCCATTCATTCACACCTATCTGATTCTCATCACATCTCATTACCTCTATTCGTAGAATTTAAACTTAGAATTTAAGAGAATTCTAATTTTGATATCAAGATTCTTTACGCATCTATTTATGCATAAAAATCAACTTCAGTGGGAATAACACTTTTATAAAAATCCTTTCATGCATCTTTCTATGCATAAAATCAATTTTAATGAGAATAACACTTTTGAAAGAAAAATAAATCCTTTATGCATCTTTCTATGCATAAAATCAATTTTAATGAGAATAACACTTTTGAAATAAAAACAAATCCTTTATGCATCTTTCTATGCATAAAATCAATTTTAATGAAAACAACGCTTCTATAATAAAAATTTCCATTATGCATCTTTCTATGCATAGAAATTAAATTCAATGAAAATAACACTTTTATAATAAAAATTTCCATTATGCATCTTTCTATGCATAGAAATTAAATTCAATGAAAACAACACTTTTATAATAAAAATTTCCATTATACATCTTTCTATGCATAGAAATTAATTTTTATAATTAATATTAGTGATATCTATGCATATTTATAGGTGAATATGTACATGGAGTAAATTAGAATATTTCTTTTAGAATGCACAAATGATGGGAATTACTCTTTTAGAATAACATAAAAATAAACTTTCTTTTCCTTAAAATTCAAGAAACTTTTGCCATAACCTCCTTTTGTAAGGCTGGCCATTTCTCAATTTTTAACATTCTATATTTAAATTAACTCTAATAAGATATAAAGGACTCTAATCTACACATATTTCAATTTCAAGAGAGTAAAAAATAAGAAAAGTTTAATCAATTTGTTTATTAATCATTCTAGGTTAAAGAAAGGCTGAATTGTAAGGAAGAGAAGAGGTAGCCTTTTCATCAAGGCATAACATCTGGATTCACTTTAATCAACTATTTAAAAAAAATAAGGAAATCAGAAAACCATAGATTTGAAATTAAAAACTAGAAATTTTAGCTTACATGGAGTTTTGTAAGCTTTCATTTGGCTTGAGGGATTGAGGGTTCTACTCTTGTTTGGATCAAGAGTGGCCACCAATTTCTTTGGAGAGGATTTAGCAAAAAATAATTGAATTATCAAGTGAATTCAATAAAATATCAAGTGAATTCAATGTAATAAATTCAATGTAATTATCAAGTGAATTCAATGTCTCTGGGTAGGAGTAGAGTAATAGTGCATAAACACTATTAACCTTTCACAAAAGAGGAGGCTTCTATTTATAGGAAAAAATGAGCCTCTAACGAAACAAACTGATTCTAAAATTTTCCAGATCAGTTTGGTCAATTTTTGACCATTTGTGGGTCACTTTAGCTTACTTTTTGGATCTAGTTGAAATAGGAGAGAGGAGAGATGAAAATATCTCATTATTTATGAGTTTAAAACTCCTCCACACATGTGAAATAGGCACCTCCTTCATGAGGGGAGATCCCCACACTGAGGTGTCAAAAATGCATCATTTCCTCTAAATATCTCTTCTTTTTTAACTAATAAACCGTCTCCTTAGTCAGCTCATCTTATGTGAGCATTTACTCATTTTTGGGGGTTTTTCTTTTATTCTTCAATTTATCTCCTCCCTACATTTGGATTAATCTTATTGGTCCATAGGAACCTTAATTGGAGAGCATAATTCAAATTTTTTTGAAAATCTAGACCCTTAGGCTAAGGTCCTTTATACCTATTTTTAATTAATTCCAATTGCACATTGGAAAGTTCTTTTTGAATTTTTGTTTCAAGGGAAACCATTTTAGACACTAGGAGAATTTTTATATCCAAATATCTCAATTTTGAATTACCTCCCTCTAAATATTTTCTCTCTCTAGGCCAAAATAGGGTAAAACAGGATCTTTCTTTTATTTTAGAGAGGGGAATAATTATAAGATGAGAAGAGGAGGTTCTTACACTTGTAACCTCAAAATTCGGAGGGAGGAATCTTACATCCTACCCCACTTAAAAGACGTCGCAAAATTAGAGGAGAACTCTTTCCCTTAAGATCCAACTGATTCTGGGGTTCCTTATAGTCTGGTGAACCCAACAGAATCCTAGGATAAAGATACCTTATATAGAACTCATTATCAGATAACGATTCACTTAGATCATAACATTCAAATCCTTATCACAATAATGGTCCATTAGACCAAAATTTCTATCTGACACAATCCACTAATCTCATAGTGACTTGCTGAAGTCATTAATGTCATTCGAGTTATGAACATCATCACAGGGACTCGTCCCATTCATCCTCATTGTGGTTTTGCTTAGCTTATTACATTTCAACCAAAATTCAGGAATGATCATTTTTCAATCAGAATCCAAATCAACTCATCAGTTCTCAACCAGAATTTTAAAATCATATCAACCACATTTGAATTCATCATCTGGATAGCATTTATGCTTATAATTTCAAGTCTTAGATTTACTCGTATATACTGCTTGTAAAGAGCTGTAGTTATACCCTCGGTATATACGGGTAGTCACGGTCCTTGGAACTATAAGGTAAATACCATCATGTCTAGGTCTCAAGCAAGTCAGGGATTCCATGCAATTGCGGTACATCCATCTGAAGACCCAATTCCAATTTATGAATTTCAGTCTGAATATCAATTTGTATGAATTTCATCACACAATTACAACCTTTTACTGCTTCTTCATAAATTTTTGACATTTTTGGCTTCTCGGTTGATCCACATTAGCCAAATCGCTCTGATACCAGCTGTGAGATCCGTGTCCCCACCGCACAACGAATTTAGGGGTGCTAGTAGTGAAAGTTGCACTTCTAGTGCGGGGCAAGATCCCTCACTCGGGGCCTTGCCCACCACGGATATCCGGACAAGAGACTAATCCATCCGTTCTTCCAAAACCGAACCCGAAAAAACTTCCCTTGCCCGGAAAACAGGGGCGATTCCTCCAAGATAAATTTTTCTCTAACGTAGTCAAAAGCCTTAACTAGCTGAACTGATCTAACCAAACCCGTAAGTCCCATAGTCAGATAAGGGAAAAGATTGCACTTGGATCATAGAGACCAATGCTTTTTTCCTGATTGAGAGGCACAGCCATTGGTTCCATAGAACAATTTTTGTCTGGGATTTACTTCATCTATCGTACCATAACAGAATTGAGTCTCAATTTAGGGATCCATCAGTCCAGCCTAACCCCATCTAGTCCCGTGGGTTTGAAAAGATGCAGGGGAGAAGAGAGCTTGAGCACTTGCAAGCACACAGACACTCACACAACCCTAAAAGAGAACACACAAGATGAGAGGCTGAAAATCTTCTTCTTCTTCACACAACACTCAACACACCATATACAAAGAAAAGAGTACACACAAGATGAGAGGCTGAAAATCTTCTTCTTCTTCACACAACACTCAACACACCATATACAAAGAAAAGAGTACACACAATATGAAAACGTACTCAACCAAATATATACTAGGGTTCTCTATCGTGTAAACCCAACTAAATAAGCTGGCGCTATAACTATGCCAGTCTCTAGAATGGTTGTCACACAGCCTATCATCCCACTAGCTGCATATCACTCATGATCTCACAAACCATGCTAGTGGTGTAAGTGTGGGGCCTATCCCCCAGGCCGGTCATCATCAATGTCCACTGCCTCATTAGATGAGCTCGATATCTCAACACTCCCCCTTGAGCTCAACTCCATCTCATGTACACCAAGTGAAGCCCTGCATTTGTGGAGCTTCTCTGTACCTAATGCTTTGGTGAAGATGTCAGCGACCTAATCCTATGTGCTGACATAAACAAAGTCAACGTCTCCTGCCAAAAACTTCTCTCTAACAAAATGGTAGTGGACCTCTATATGCTTCATGCGAGCATGAAAAACTAGATTCCTGGCCAATTGTATATTGCTAATGTTGTCACAGAAAATGATAACTTGTCTATCCACTGATAGACCCAAATCTGCAAGTAGCTTTCTCAACCAAGCTACCTCACATGCTACCATAGCAGCACCTCTATACTCGGCCTTTGTACTGGATAGAGCAACCGTAGGCTGCTTCTTGTTACTCCAAGTCACAGCAGCACTCCCCAAAGAAAACATGAAGCCACTAGTAGATCTTCTATCTGAGATACTACCAGACCAATCAGCATCTGTGTACCCATGTACACATATCTCTGTCCCAGTTTCATAAAATAGTCCACAATGCAAAGTAGACCTCACATACCTCAGTATGCATGTCAATGCATCCAAATGCGACTTCTGAGGAACCTGCATAAATTGACTCACCAATCCAACAGCATAGCTCAAATCTGGCCTGGTCATCGTCATGTAGATCAAGCTTCCTACTATGCGCCTATACATAGTAAGATCCTCCAAAATCAACTTGCCATTCTGATCCAATGGCACTGAGATAGGCTTACAACCAACCTATCATACCATACTTGGACAACATGTCCAAGCCATACTTTCTCTGCAGTAATCCAATACCATGTGGTGACCTAATCACCTTAATGCCCAAGAAATATCTGAGCTCCCCCAGATCCTTCATCTCAAACTTCTGTCTAAGCAGGATCTTTACATCAAAGATCTCTACATCATGGTCCCTTGTAATGATCAGGTCATCTACATAGATAACAACAAGCACAACCTCTCTATCACTGTGTCTCACATACAGCGAGAAATCTGCATTGACTACATGAAAGCCAATAGTGACAAGATATTCAAAAATCTTGTCAGACCATGCTATTGGTGCTTGTTTTAAGCCATACAAGGCTTTCTTCAACCTGCAAACATGCTCGGGGTGACTCACATCCTCATAACCAGGTGGCTGCAACATATACACCTCTTCCTGCAAATCCCCATGCAATAATGCATTCTTTAAATCCATTTGATGTAAAGACCATTGCTTTGATGTAGCCACTACTATCACAACTCTCATTATTACCATCTTGGTAACTTGGATGAAAGTTTCCTTATAAATCAATGCCATATGTCTGTGCATATCCTTTGGATATCAATCTAGCCTTGTACTTGCTTATGCTTCCATGTCACTGTTATGTTTTACTTTGTACACCCACTTGCATCCAATGGATTTCTTACTTTCAAGCAATTGCACTAAATCCCAAGTCTCATTTCCATATAGTGCATCCATCTCCTCATTCATAGCTTTCTCCCATTTCCAACAACGTCATCAATGCATGTGGGCTCTACAACTTGTACAACTTTTGCCATGTATGCATAGTGATGTGCCACATTACCATCATAGGTAAACCTCTACACACGATTCTTCACTCTCCTAGATCTTCGCAACTTTGCATTTATGGCTTCCATGGCCTTCTTTACACCAAGTGTTCTCATAGCTGGTATCCCAAGATCCTCATCAAGGCTCATCTCTGAGCCATAAGACTCTCCATCAACATGAGAATGCCCTGTTAAAATGTCAGGCATACTAAGGGGCTCAACCACTTTCTCTTTGCCTTTATGTGATGTACTAATCACATTTGCAGGACTGGTATTATGATGCAGCCTGCCACTCCATGGTTTATAACTGATTTCTCATCCCAATAGCTACGCGGCATATTCTTCTCTCCCATCAATGGTCATGCAATCTCAGCAATGTGCCTGTTTTTTTGCTCAGCAACTCCATTGTGCTGCGGAGTGTATCTGCATGTACAATTTCTCTGAATACCATTCTTCTTCAAAAATTCAGAGAACTCATTGGAGAAGTACTCTCCCCCTCCATCTGACCTTAGGCACTTTACATGTTTCCCTATTTGCTTTTCAACCATAACTCTGAAATTCTGAAAATGAGTGAACACCTCACTCTTCTCCTTCATGAAGTATACCCACACTTTCCTTGTGTGGTCATCTATAAATGTCACATAATACCTGTAGCCTCCCATAGACATGGTTTTCGTAGGACCCTATGCATTTGAATGCACATCTAGTACATTTCTGCTCACATTTCTGTCATGTGGAAATACATGCTTTGTTTGCTTTCCAAATTGGCATGCTTCACATATTTTATGCATACCTTCGACTTTAAACTTTGGCAGCCCTGTCACAATTCCTTTAGTCTGCATAGACTTCATTCTCTGCACATTCACATGTCCAATTCTTTTATGCCAAATGTCTGTGTCTGCAACAATTCCTGAACCATTTGCAAACATCGCAGCACTCACTTCAGGCATGTTTACATTCAATGTAAACATTTTGCCCACTCTGTTGCCTTTTGTAACCAACCTGCACTTGTCTTTAAAGTCTTCAACATAACAATCATCAGGGTTAAACCGAACCTGCAAACCCTACTCAATCATTGGGCCAACTGAAACCAGATTCTTTGTTATATTTGGAACATGAAGTACATCTGCGAGGTACTTCACTTTGCCATCTTGCATAGACAATGGCACATCTCCAACATGGGCAATTGGATGAGCAGTGTCATCCCGTGTTTCCACAAAACCTGGTCTTTCAAGGTTTTTTATCTCCTTGAACCACTCCCCATGACTTGTCATGTGGTTCAAAGCACTTGAATCAACGTACCATACATCATCTTTATGTGCTGCTTTAACATTTTCAGACATGGCATTAATAACGACATGCTGCATAACAAACAACCTTTCATTATCCTTATTGATTCTGCTCGAGGATGCATAGTTGTTTTGCTGCAATTTCCCATTTTGCATGTCAGTCTGCTTCTTATGACAATCTACCTGCACATGTCTAGGCTTACCACAATAAAAGCATCCACGTGTATCATTATACTTCCTTTGCCAATTTCCACGACCTCTTTGACTCCCCTTGCCTCTGAATTGGCCTCTTCTGCCTGCGTGTTGTTTTTGTGAATTCTGGGACTGTTGTTGCTGTTGCTGCTGGCCATAGTTCTGATTACCTATTTGGCCACCTCCTTGGTCGTATCCGAGGCCTCCTCTACATCGTCCTCTTCCTGAACTTGTGTAGAAGGCCTATTGCTCTGAATTGTTTTTGTTTTGTGGACTGTTAGTCTTCACCCAATCTCTTCTCTTCTATAATCAACATAGACACCAAATCTGTGGAATTGGGAATGTTTTCCCAAGTCTGAATAGACGTCTTGAATGCCTTGTATTGTGGTCCGAGACCACATAGACAGACTTCCACCTTATCATCATCATCTACTGAAACACCAATAGATGCAAGGGATTCCACAATACCCTTGATCTTCAATGCATAATCATTCATAGACATACTCTTTTTCTCCACAGTATGAAGTTCATTCTTCAAATGTATTTTTTGTGCCTTGGTATTCGTTTCATAGAGTTTTACCAAGGAGTCCCATGCCTCCTTGGGAGACTTTGCATCCTGTATGTGCCCAATCATGGTGTCCTGTATACTGATAGAGAGCCAATACATAACTTTTATGGCTCCTTGGTTCCAATCCTTGAAGTCTTTCACATTTGCAGCAATCGGATTGATCTCGGGTATCTTCGGTGCCTCTTCATACTCACCTTCTATGTAGTCCCAGCAGTAATCCTTTCCCATCAGGAAATTTGTCAATCTGAACCTCCAAGCATGGAAGTTGTTCTTTTAAAGCTTCTCGGCAACAATCTGGTTTATGCCATCATTTGACATCTTACCAAACACATAAATTTACTAGAAATAGCACTCTGGTTTGTCCTGCAAACTGCTATATTTTCTGTAGTGGTACTGTACCACACTCAAATTCCACAACCAGTGACCTCAATGTGCATACATACACCCAATGGCAACTGTTGACCTCCTTGCAACACACACAATGTCTACACAACCAATCTATCTTTCTGCAATTCTTAAAACAGAGTTTTGTATAGAATCGATGACTTACCCGCAGTGCTCGAAATCGCTTGCTTTTTGAAAAACGGAGGTCCTAACGTGCCCGAAACGCGTTTTCGGCCCAAAAAATGATGTCCGATAAGACAACATAATTGCCCTATTGCTTTACTCCCACGAAGCAAGCTCCTCAATCAGAGATCGTTTGTCGGTGTCTCCCGTAGAGCTCCCGACAAGGGTGTAGTCGTGCTAACACAAATAGGAAAGAGTAGATGAAGCTCTTACCCTCGTACCGCTTCCAATGCTTATCTTGCTTGCAGCTCAGCCCTTAGCATGAACCAGGCTCTGATACCATGAAAAGATGCAGGGGAGAAGAGAGCTTGAGCTCTTGTAAGCACACACACACTCACACAATCCTAAAAGAGAACACACAAGGTGAGAGGCTGAAAATCTTCTTCTTCTTCACACAACACTCAACACACCATATACAAAGATAAGAGTACACACAATATGAAAAGGTACTCAACCAAATACATACTAGGGTTCTTTATAGTATGAACCCAACTAAATGAGCTGGCACTATAACTATGCCAATCTCTAGAATGGCTATCACACAACCTGTCATCCCATTGGCCACATATCACCCATGATCTCACCAACCATGCCAGTGGTGTAAGTGTGGGGCCTATCCCCCAGGCGGGTCATCAGTGTCCACCGCCTCACTAGATGAGCTCGATATTAGCCAACCACTATAGTGATGGGATCTAATTAGGAATTTGATTAGGTTTTGTCCTCCCAGGTACTAGGGAAAAGAGTTCCCAGGCCCCCTAGCTGGATATTCATGCAAACTTAAAATTAGTCACACCACTTACACACCCAATATGAAATTGCCTTTTTCACAAAATCAACTGTCTTTAAAACAATCATTTAATGAAATCATAGAGTCACTGATCACAATCCTCAAAATCTATGGTTGAATCCTTAATTCTAATCATTCCTTCATCGGTGTACCTATGGCATCATTGGTAATAACCAGAATGCTCACCACCTGTCCACTCATCAGGGGGCCTTTTCGATAGTTCCTAGCTCATAGTAACCGGCAAAATATTCACATATCAAAATAGAATCTCCATTGAAGATAAGCAAGGTCAACCAACAGATCCATATAAAAGAGCCATGGACTCATCCGTTGAGGACCAGCAAGGTCAATCAACCAAATCCATGCCCGAACTCAGAAAACAACTCTTACTCCTTATTCCAATATCTTCCACGATGCACGTGTGGGTATCTTCGGCGACCCAGAGCCCAAGCATCGTATGGTCAGCACCCTCTGGGATCCTTCGTCCCGCAGGTGACCTAGTGCTTCACTCATAGGCCGCTTCCTTGGTCCCTCATCCACTGTACCGGAAGCTCACCATTTTAATCGAGAACCGAGGTTGGACTGACCTTGCTACTGAGACATCCTCCCCATCAACTGTAGCAACTTTATCAGATTAGGTCTCCACGACCTCATTCACAAGACGGTCAAAATGCTTCCCTAGCATTCTTAACATAAAACAGTCATTTAAAAACAGGTCATAAATACAGTTTCTAAAATGAACTCTCGTCTTCCCACATTGTTCCACATTAATCTACATTATTTAAATCACATCCATTTCACAAGAATTCCCACTCATCTGATCACATCATTTTCATCTCATCACATCTTTCCTCATTTATCCTCATCAGACCTCATCCACTCGTATCTACCCATCTCCACATCACATTCATTCACATCTCATTCATTTACCCCGATCCACATCACATCACATCACATCACATCCATTTTACCTCACATCTCAATCATTCACATCTATCTTGATTCACATGACATCACATCTCATTTATTCACATCCTGATTTACATCACATTCACTCATATTCATCACATTCATTCTCATCACCATCCCATCACATACATAACATCACATCACACCTATCCACATCATATCTCATTCATACCCATCTCATCTCATTCATCCATCCAATCGTTCACAAGTACGATTACCCATATCTATTCATACATTCATATTTATCACTTCACATCCACATATATTCATGTCACATCACATCTCTTTACATCACATCACATTCTTTCGTATACACATCCACATCACATCCTGTCACATACACATCCACATCCATTCTTTCACATACGCATTCGCATCCATTCTTCACATATACATTCACATCTTATTACATCTATTCACATCTCATCACCTCTATTCACATCACATCTCATCTATCTATCTATTCATTCTCATCTTATTACATCTCATCACCTCTATTCACATCACATCTCATCTATCTATTCACCTCACATCTCATCACCTCTATTCACATCACATCCATCCATCCATTCATTCTCACCTATCTGATTCTCATCACATATCATTACATCTTTTCACCTCACATCTTATCACCTCTATTCACATCACATCCAACCATCCATTCATTCACACCTATCTGATTTTCATCATATCTCATTACATCTGTATATCTCATCACCTCTATTCACATCACATCCATTCATCCATTCATTCGCACCTATCTAATTTTCATCATATCTCATTACATCTGTATATCTCATCATCTCTATTCACATCACATCCATTCATCCATTCATTCGCACTATCTGATTCTCATCACATCTCATTACATCTATCCACCTCACATCTTATCACCTCTATTCACATCACATCCATACATCCATTCATTCACACCTATCTGATTCTCATCACATCTCATCACATCTATACATCTCATCACCTCTATTCACATCACATCCATTCATCGATTTATTCACAGCTATTTGATTCTCATCACATCTCATTACATCTGTATATCTCATCACCTCTATTCACATCACATCCATTCATCCATTCATTCGCACCTATCTGATTCTCATCACATCTCATTACATCTATCCACCTCACATCTTATCACCTCTATTCACATCACATCCATCCATCCATTCATTCGCACCTATCTGATTCTCATCACATCTCATTACATCTATCCACTTCACATCTTATTACCTCTATTCACATCACATCCATCCATCCATTTATTCACACCTATCTGATTCTCATCACATCTCATTACATCTATACATCTCATCACCTCTATTCACATCACATCCATTCATCGATTTATTCACACCTATCTGATTCTCATCACATCTCATTACCTCTATTCGTAGAATTTAAACTTGGAATTTAAGAGAATTCTAATTTTGATACAAAGATTCTTTACGCATCTATTTATGCATCTATATAAAGATTCTTTATGTATCTATTTATGCATAAAAATCAACTTCAGTGGAAATAACACTTTTATAAAAATCCTTTCATGCATCTTTCTATGCATAAAATCAATTTTAATGAGAATAACACTATTGAAAGAAAAATAAATCCTTTATGAATCTTTCTATGCATAAAATCAATTTTAATAAAAATAACACTTTTGAAATAAAAATAAATCCTTTATGCATCTTTCTATCCATAAAATCATTTTTAATGAGAATAACACTTTGACATAAAAATAAATCCTTTATGCATCTTTCTATACATAAAATCAATTTTAATGAGAATAACACTTTTGAAATAAAAATAAATCCTTTATGCATCTTTATATGCATAAAATCAATTTTAATGAAAACAACGTTTTTATAATAAAAATTTCCATTATGCATCTTTCTATGCATAGAAATTAAATTCAATGAAAATAGCACTTTTATAATAAAAATTTCCATTACGCATCTTTCTATGCATAGAAATTAAATTCAATGAAAACAACACTTTTATAATAAAAATTTTCATTATGCATCTTTCTATGCATCTTTCTATGCATAGAAATGAATTTTTATAATTAATATCAGTGATATCCATGCATATTCATAGGTGAATATGTACATGGAGTAAATTAGAATATTTCTTTTAGAATGCACAAACGGTGGGAATTACTTTTTGGGAATAACATAAAAATAAACTTTCTTTTCCATAAAATTCAAGAAAATTTTGCCATAACCTCCTTTGTATGGCTGACCATTTCTCAATTTTTAACATTCTATTTTCTATTTAAATTAACCCCAATAAGATATAAAGGACTCTAATCTACATAATTTTTAATTTTAAGAGAGTAAATAATAAGAAAAGTTTAATCAATTTGTTTGTTAATCATTCTAGGATAAAGAAAGACTGAATTGTAAGGAAGAGAAGGGGTAGCCTTTTCATCAAGGCATAACATCAGGATTCACTTTAATCAACTATTTTTAAAAAAAAGAAAATAAAAAAACCATAGATTTAAAATTAAAAAGTAGAAATTTTAGCTTACATGGTGTTTTCTAAGCTTTCCTTTAGCTTGAGGGATTGAGGCTTCTACTCTTGTTTGGATCAAGAGTGGCCACCAATTTCTTTGGAGGAGAGAGAGGATTTAGTAAAAAACAATTGAATTATCAAGTGAATTCAATGTAATTGGCTCAGGGTAGGAGTAGAGTAGCAGTGCATAAATACTATTAACCTTTTACAAAAGGGGAGGCTTCTATTTATAGGAAAAAATGATGCTCTAACCAAGAAAACTGATTCTAGAATTTTCCAGATTAGTTTGGTCAATTTTTGACCATTTTTTGGTCAGTTTAGCTTACTTTTTGGATCTAGTTGAAACAGGAGAGAGGAGAGATGAAAATATCTCATTATTTATGAGTTTAAAACTCCTCCACACATGTGAAATAAGCGCCTCCTTCATGAGGGGAGATGCCCACACTGAGGTGTCAAAAATGCATCATTTCCTCTAAATATCTCTTCTTTTTTAACTAATAAACCTTGTCCTTAGTCAACTCTTCATCTTATGTGAGCATTTACTCATTTTTGGGGGTTTTTATTTTATTCTTTAATTTATCTCCTCCCTACATTTGGATTAATCTTATTGGTCCATAGGAACCTTAATTGGAGCATAATTCAAAATTTTTTGAAAATCTTGACCCTTAGGCTAAGGTCCTTTATACCTATTTCTAATTAATTTCAATTGTACATTGGAAAGTTCTTTTTGAATTTTTATTTCAGGGGAAACCATTTTAGGCACTAGGAGGATTTTTATATCCAAAAATATCTCAATTTTGAATTACCTCCCTCTAGACATTTTCTCTCTCTAGGCCAAAACAGGGTAAAACAGGATCTTTCTTTTATTTCAGAGAGGGGAATAATTATAAGATGAGAAGGGGAGGTTTTTACACCTTCACACCTCAAAAGCTGGAGGGAGGAATCTTACATCCTACCCAACTTAAAAGACGCGGGATGTCCTCATCTTGTAAAATTAGAGGAGAACTCTTTTCCTTAAGATCCAACTGATTCTGGGGTTCCTTATAGTCTGGTGAACCTAACAAAATCTCCTGGGATAAATATCTCTTATATACAACTCATTATCAGATAACCATTCACTCAGATCATAACATTCAAATCCTTATCACAATAATGGTCCATTAGACCGAAATTTCTATCTGATGAACAGTCCTCCATGGGAATTTTCAATTATATAGATTTTTAATTTTGACATCCCTTAACTTGATCCACTGGGTCAAGTGTTAACAGCAGCAATCTGACATAATCCACTAATCTCATACTGACTTGCTGAAGTCATTAATGTCATTCGAGTTATGAACATCATCACAAGGACTCGTCCCATTCATCTCACAGGGACTCATCCCATTCATCCTCATTGTGGTTTTGCTCAGCTTATTACATTTCAACCAAAATTCATGAATCATCATTTTTCAATCAGAATCCAAATCAACTCATCAGTTCTCAACCAGAATTTAAAAATCATATCAACCACATTCGAATTCATCATCTGGATAGCATTTATGCTTATAATTTCAACTTAGATTTACTCGTATATACAGCCAGTAAAGAGCTACAGTTACACCCTCGGTATATACGGGTAGTCATGGTCCTTGGAACTATAAGGTAAATACCATCATGTCTAGGTCTCAAGCAAGTCAGGGATTCCATGCAATTGCGTACTACCCAATTACCAATTTATGAATTTCAATCTGAATATCAATTTGTATGAATTTCATCACACAATTATAATCTTTTACTGCTTCTTCATAAATTTTTGACATTTTTGGCTTCTCGGTTGATCCATATTAGCCAAATTGCTCTGATACCAGCTGTGAGATCCCTGTCTCCACCGCGCAACAAATTCAGGGGTGCTGGCAGTGGAAGTAGCACTTCTAGTGCGCGGCAGGATCCCTCACTCGGGGCCTCGCCCACGATCCATCGGTTCTTCCAAAACCGAACCCGAAAAAACTTCCCTGGTCCAGAAAGCATGGGCGATTTCTCGAGGATAATTTTTCTCTAACGTAGTCAAAAGCCTTAACTAACTGAACTGATCTGATCGAACCCGTAAGTCCCATAGTCAGATTAGGAAAAAGATTGCACTTGGATCATAGAGACCAACGCTTTTTTCCTCATTGAGAGGCACAGCCGTTGATTCTTTTCCATACAACAATTTTTGTCTAGGATTTACTTCATCTATCGTACCATAACAGAATTGAGTCTCAATTTAGGGATCCATCAGTCTAGCCTAACCCCATCCAGTCCTGTGGGTTTGAAAAGATGCAGGGGAGAAGAGAGCTTGAGCTCTTGTAAGCACACACACACTCACACAACCCTAAAAGAGAACACACAAGTTGAGAGGCTGAAAATCTTCTTCTTCACACAACACTCAACACGCCATATACAAAGATAAGAGAACACACAATATGAAAAGGTACTCAACCAAATACATACTAGGGTTCTCTATAGTGTGAACCCAACTAAATGAGCTGGCGCTATAACTATGCTATAACTAAATGAGCTGGCGCTATAACTATGCTAGTCTTTAGAATGGCTGTCACACAGCTTGTCATCCCACTAGCCGCATATCACCCATGATCTCACCAACCATGCTAGTGGTGTACGTGTGGGGCCTATCCCCCCAGGCGGGTCATCAATATCCACCGCGCCTCACTAAATAAGCTCGATATCTCAACACTCCCCCTCGAGCTCAACTCCATCTCATGTTACCAAGTGAAGCCCTGAATTTGCGGAGCTTCTCTGTCAGCGACCTGGTCCTGTGTGCTAACATAAACAAGGTCAATGTCTCCTGCCAAAACCTTCTCTCTAACAAAATGGTAGTGGACCTCTATATTCTTTGTGTGAGCATGAAAAACTGGATTCCTGGCCAAGTGTATACTGCTAATGTTGTCACAGAAAATGACAACTTGTCTATCCACTGATAGACCCAAATCTGCAAAACAAGTAGCTTTCTTAACCAAGCTACCTCACATGCTACCATAGCAGCACCTCTATACTCGGCCTCTGTATTGGATAGAGCAACCGTAGGCTGCTTCTTGCTGCTCCAAGTCACAGTAGCACTCCCCAAAGAAAACATGAAGCCACTAGTAGATCTTTTATCTGAGACACTACCAGCCCAATCAGCATCTATGTACCCATGTACACATATCTCTCTCCCAGTTTAATAAAATAGTCTACAATGCAAAGTAGACCTCACATACCTCAGTATGCATCTTAATGCATCCAAATGTGGCTTTCGAGGAACTTGCATAAACTGACTCACCAATCCAACGGCATAGCTTAAATCTAGCCTGGTGATCGTCATGCTTCCAACTATGTGCCTATACATAGTAGGATCCTCCCCCAAAATCTCTCCTGAATCTACACTCAACTTGCCATTCTGATCCAATGGCACTGAGATAGGCTTACAACCAACCTGTCATACCATACTTGGACAACATGTCCAAGCCATACTGTCTCTGCAGTAATCCAATACCATGTGGTGACCTAATCACCTCAATGCCCGAGAAATATCTGAGCTCCCCCAGATCCTTCATCTCAAACTTATGTTTAAGCAAGATATTTACATCAAAGATCTCTACATCATAGTACCCCGTAATGATCAAGTCATCTATATAGATGACAACAAGCACAACCTCTCTATCACTGTGTCTCACATACAGCAAGAAATCGGCATTGGCTACATGAAAGCCAATAGTGACAAGATATTCAAAAATCTTGTCAGACCATGCTCTTGGTGCTTGTTTTAAGCCATACAAGGCTTTCTTCAACCTACAAACATGCTCGGGGTGACTCACATCCTCATAACCAGGTGGATGCAACATATAAACCTCTTCCTACAAATCCCCATGCAAGAATGCATTCTTTACATCCATCTGATGTAAAGACCATTGCTTTGATGCAGCCACTACTATCACAACTATCACTATTGCCATCGTGGCAACTGGGCTGAAAGTTTCCTCATAATCAATGCCATATGTCTATGCATATCCTTTGGCTACCAATCTAGCCTTGTACCTTCTTATGCTTCCATCATTGTTATGTTTTACTTTGTACACCCACTTGCATCCAATGGCTTTCTTGCCTTCAGGCAATTGCACTAAATCCCAAGTCTCGTTTCCATATAGTGCATCCATCTCCTCATTCATAGCTTTCTCCCAACACACATTTCCAATAGCCTCATCAATGCATGTGGGCTCTACAACCTGTACAACTTTTGCCATGTATGCATAGTGATGTGTCACATAACCATCATAGGTAAACCTCTGCACAGGATTCTTTACTCAATCAGATCTTCACAACTTTGCATTCATGGCTTCCATAGCCTTCTTTACATCATGTGTTCTCATAGCTGGTATCCCAAGATCCTCATCAAGGCTCATCTCTGAGCCACTAGACTCTCCATCAACATGAGAATGCCCTGCAAAAATGTAAGGCATACTAAGGGGCTCAACCACTTTCTCGTTGCCTTTATGTAATGTACTAATCACATTTGCAGGATTGGTATCATGATGTAGCGCGCCACTCCATGGTTTATCAACTAAACCACTAGATGAGGACTCTCCTGGTCCACTCAAAGGCTGTGAATGCTGACTTGCATTCTGTGCAACCACATTTCCACTCACATTCACCCCAACAGCTTCTTTTTCAGTAGCATACCAGAGCTGATCATCTCATCAAAAACAACATCCCTGCTTACCCTCAACTCACGTGTAGCAGGGTTATAACACATGTATCCCTTTTGCTCAAGGGAATACCCAATAAACACACATTTGTTTGCTTTTGGTTCTCAGCTCATCTGGCACATGCACATATGCAATGCATCCAAAGACTTTCAGATGAGACAAATCAGGTTTTCTGCCAATAAACCTCTCCTCTGGAGTTACATCATGTATGGCTGCAGTTGGAATCCTGTTCATGATGTAAACTGCTATAAAAACAGCCTCAGCCTCAGCCCAATAGCTATGCAGCATATTCTTCTCTCCCATCAATGGTTGCACAATCTCAGCAAGGTGCCTGTTTTTTCGCTCAACAACTCTATTGTGCTGCGGAGTGTATCTGCATGTAAACGGTCTCTAAATACCATTATTCTTTAAAAATTCAGAGAACTCATTGGAGAAGTACTCTCCCCCTCCATCTGACCTTAGGCACTTTACATGTTTCCCTATTTACTTTTCAACCATAACTCTGAAATTCTGAAAATGAGTGAACACCTCACTCTTCTCCTTCATGAAATATACCCACACTTTCCTTGTGTGGTCATCAATAAATGTCACATAATACCTGTAACCTCCCATAGACATGGTCTTCGTAGGACCCTATACATCTGAATGCATAACATCTAGTGTATTTCTACTCACATTTCTTACATGAAAATACATGCTTTGTTTACTTTCCAAATTGGCATGCTTCACATATTTTTTGCATACCTTCAACTTTAAACTTTGGCAGCCCTGTCACAATTCCTTTAGTCTGCATAGATTTCATTTTCTGCACATTCACATGTCCAATTCTTTTATGCCAAATGTTTGTGTTTGCAACAATTACTAAACCATTTGCAAACATCGCAGCACTCACTTCAAGCATGTTTACATTCAATGTAAATATTCTGCACACTCTATTGTCTTTTGCAACCAACCTGCACTTGTCTTTAAAGTCTTCAACCTAACAATCATCAGGGTTAAATCGAACCTGCAAACCCTGCTCAATCATTTAGCCAACTGAAACCAGATTCTTTGTTATGTTTGGAACATGAAGTAGATCTGCAAGGTACTTCACTTTGCCATCCTGCATAGACAATGGCACATCTCCAATATGGGCAATTGGATGAGCAATGTCATCCCGTGTTTCCACAAAACCTGGTCTTTCAAGGTTTTTCATCTCCTTGAACCACTCCCCATGACTTGTCATGTGGTTCGAAGCACCTGAATCAACGTACCATACATCATCTCTTTATGTGCTGCTTCAAGATTTTCAGACATGGCATTAACGACATGCTGCATAACAAACAACCTTTCATTATCCTCATTGTTTCTGCTCGAGGATACATAGTCGTTTTGCTCCAATTTCCCATTTTGCATGTTAGTCTACTTCTTATGACAACCTGCCTGCACATGTCCAGGCTTACCACAATAAAAGCATCCACGTGTATCATTATACTTCCTTTGCCAATTTCCACGACCTCTTTGACTTCCCCTGCCTCTGAATTGGCCTCTTCCACCTGCGTGTTGTTGTTGTTGTGAATTCTAGGACTGTTGTTGGCTGTTGCTGCTGGCCATAAATCTGATTACCTGTTTGGCCACCTCCTTGGCCGTGTCCTCGGCTTCTCTACCTCGTCCTCTTCCTGAACTTGTGTAGAAGACCTGTTGCTCGGAATTGTTTTTGTTTTGTGAAGACTGTTGGTCTTCACCCAAGCTTTTCTCTTCTATAATCAACATAGACACCAAATCTATGAAATTAGGAATGTTTTCCTGAGTCTGAATAGATGTCTTGAATGCCTTGTATTGTGGTCCGAGACCACGTAGACAGACTTCCACCTTATCATCATCATCTCCTAAAACACCAATAGATGCAAGGGATTCCACAATACCCTTGATCTTCAATGCATAGTCATTCATAGACATACTCTTTTTCTCCACAGTATGAAGTTCATTCTTCAACTATATCTTTTGTGCCTTGGTATTCATTTTATAGAGTTTTACCAAGGTGTCCCACGCCTCCTTGGGGGACTTAGCATCCTGTATGTGCCCAAATCATGGTGTCTTGTATATTGATAGAGAGCCAATACATAACTTTTCTGGCTCCTTGGTTCCAATCCTTGAAGTCTTTCACATTTGCAGCAATCGGATTGATCTCGGGTATCTTCGGTGCCTCCTCATGCTCACCTTCTATGTAGTCCCAGCAGTAACCCTTTCCCATCAGGAATTTGTCAATCTGAACCTCCAAGCATGGAAGTTATTCTTTTCAAGCTTCTCAGTAACAATCGGGTTTATGACATAAATTTACCAAAAATAATACTCTGGTTTGTCCTGCACAAACTGCTGCAGCACTACTATACTACACTCAAATGAACAACCAGTGACCTCAATGTGCATACATACACCCAATGGCAACTGTTCACCTCCTTGTGCCACACACAATGTCTACAGAACCAATCTGTCTTCCTACAGTTCTTAAAATAGAGTTCTAAATAGAATCGAGACTCACTTGCAGTGCTCGAAATCACCTGCTTTTTGAAAAACGGAGATCCTAACGCGTCCGAAACATGTTTTGGGCCCAAAAAATTATGTCCGATAGAACTATATAGTTGCCCTATAGCTTTACTCCCGCAAAGAAAGCTCCTCAATCAGAGATCGTTTGCCAGTGCCTCCCGTAGAGCTCTCGCAACAAGGGTGTAGTCACCAACACAAATAGGGAAGAGTAGATGAAGCTCTTACCCTCATACCGCTTCCTGTGTTTCTCTTGCTTGTAGCTCAGTCCTTAGCATGAACCAGGCTCTGATACCATGAAAAGATGTAGAGGAGAAGAGAGCTTGAGCTCTTGTAAGCACACACACACTCACACAACCCTAAAAGAGAACACACAAGGTGAGAGGCTGAAAATCTTCTTCTTCTTCACACAACACTCAACACACCATATACAAAGATAAGAGTACACACAATATGAAAAGGTACTCAACCAAATACATACTAGTGTTCTCTATAGTGTGAACCCAACTAAATGAGCTGGTGCTATAACTATGCCAGTCTCTAGATACACAGCCTGTCATCCCACCGGCCGCATATCACCCATGATCTCACCAACCATGCCAGTGGTGTAAGTGTAGGGCCTATCCCCCAGGCAGGTCATCTCATTGTCCACCGCCTTACTAGATGAGCTCGATATCTCAGCAGGGTTAGCCAACCACCCAACCACTGTAGTGATGGGATCCAATTAAGAATTTGATTAGGTTTTGTCCTGGGTACCAGGGAAAAGAGTTCCCAGTCCCCCTAGCCAGGTATTCATGCAAACTTAAAATTAGTCACACCACTTACACACCCAATATGAAATTGCCTTTTTCACAGAATCAACTGTCTTTAAAACAGTCATTTAATGAAATCATAGAGTCACTGATCATAATCCTCAAAATCTCCGGTTGAATCCTTGATTCCAATCATTCGTTCATCGGTGTACCTATGGCATCATTGGCAACCAGAACACTCACCACCTGTCCACTCAAGGGGCCTTTTCAATAGTTCCTAGTTCATAGTAACTGGCAAAATATTCACATATTAAAATGGAATCTCCATTGAAGATCAACAAGGTCAACCAACAGATCCATATAAAAGAGCCATGGACTCATCCATTGAGGACCAGCAAGGTCAATCAACCAGATTCATGCCCGAATTAAGAAAACAACTCTTACTCCTTTTTCCAATATCTTCCACGATGCTCGTGTGGGTATCTTCGACAACCCAGAGTCCGAGCATCGTATGGTCAGCACCCTCTAGGATCCTTCGCTTCACTCATAGGCCGCTTCCCTGGTTCCTCATCCATCGTACCAGAAGCTCACCATTTTAATCGAACCGAGGCTGGTCAAGACCTCGGCTGCCCTTGCTACGCTAGACATCCTCCATTGACTCTCCGTCAGCTCTAGTAACTTTATCAGATTAGGTCTCCACGACCTCATTCACAACACGGTCAAAATGCTTCCCTAGCATTCTTAACATAAAAGAGTCATTTAAAAACAGGTCATAAATACAGTTTCTAGAATGAACCCTTGTCTTTCTACATTGTTCCACATTAATCCACATTATTTAAATCACATCCATTTCATAAGAATTCCCATTCTCATCTGATCACATCATTTTCATCTCATCACATCTTTCCTCATTTATCCTCATCAGATCTCATCCACTCGTATCTACCCATCTCCACATCTCATCACATCTTTCCTCATTTATCATCCACTCGTATCTACCCATCTCCACATCTCATCACATCACATTCATTCACATTCTACCCCAATCCACATCACGTCACATCACATCCATTTTACCTCACATCTCAATCATTCACATCTATCCTGATTCACATGACATCATATCTCATTTATTCACATCCTGATTTACATCATATTCACTCATATCCATCACATTCATTCTCATCACCATCCCATCACATACATAACATCACATCACATCTATCCACATCATATCTCATTCATACACATCTCATCTCATTCATCCACATCCATCCAATCGTTCACAAGTACGATTACCCATATCTATTCATACATTCATATTTATCACTTCACATCCACATATATTCATGTCACATCACATCTCTTTACATCACATCACATTCTTTCGCATATACATCCACATCATATCCTGTCACATACACATCCACATCACATCCTGTCACATACACATCCACATCCATTCTTTCACATACACATTCGCATCCATTCTTCACATATACATTTACATCCATTCTTCATATACATAACCACATCCATTCTTTCACATACACATTCGCATCCATTCTTCACATATATATCCACATTCATTCTTTACATACATAACCACATCCATTCTTTCACATACATCCACATCCTTTCTTCACATACATCCATATCCATTCTTTCACATACATCCACATCCTTTCTTCACAAATATCCACATCCGTTTTTTCACATACATCCACATCCATTCTTCTCATACATATCCACATCCATTCTTTCACATACATCCACATCCTTTCTTCACATACATCCACAACCATTCTTCTCATACATATCCACATCCATTCTTTCACATACATCCACATCCTTTCTTCACATACATCCACATCCATTCTTCACATACATAACCACATCCATTCTTTCACATACACATTCGCATCCATTCTTCACATCTCATTACATCTATTCACATCTTATCACCTCTATTCACATCACATCCATCCATCCATTCATTCACACCTATTTGATTCTCATCACATCTCATTACATTTGTACATCTCATCACCTCTATTCACATCACATCCATCCATCCATTCATTCACACCTATCTGATTCTCATCACATCTCATTACATCTTATCACCTCTATTCACATCACATCCATCCATCCATTCATTCACACCTATTTGATTCTCATCACATCTCATTACATTTGTACATCCATTTGTACATCTCATCACCTCTATTCTCATCACCTCTATTCACATCACATCCATCCATCCATTCACACCTATTTGATTCTCATCACATCTCATTACATTTGTACATCTCATCACCTCTATTCACATCACATCCATCCATCCATCCATTCTCCCACCTATCTGATTCTCATCACATCTCATTACATCTATTCACCTCATATCTTATCACCCCTATTCTCATCACATCTCATTACATCTATTCACCTCATATCTTATCACCCCTATTCACATCACATCCATCCATCCATTCATACATTCATTCACACCTATCTGATTCTCATCATATCTCATTACCTTTATTCGTAAAATTTAAACTTAGAATTTAAGGGAATTCTAATTTTGATATAATGATTCTTTATGCATAAAAATCATTTTCAGTGGGAATAACACTTTTATAAAAATCCTTTCATGCAACTTTCTATGCATAAAATCAATTTTAATGAGAATAACACTTTTGAAATAAAAATAAATCCTTTATGCATCTTTCTATACAAAAAATCAATTTTAATGAAAATAAAATTTTTCAAATAAAAAAAATCCTTTATGCATCTTTCTATGCATAAAATCAATTTTAATGAAAACAACGCTTTTATAATAAAAATTTCCATTATGCATCCTTCTATGCATAGAAATTAAATTCAATGAAAACAACATTTTTATAATAAAAATTTCCATTGTGCATCTTTCTATGCATAGAAATTAAATTCAATGAAAACAACACTTTTATAATAAAAATTTCCATTATATATCTTTCTATGCATAGAAATTAATTTTTATAATTAATATCAGTGATATCCATGCATATTCATAGGTGAATATGTACATGGAGTAAATTCGAATATTTCTTTTAGAATGCACAAACGGTGGGAATTACTCTTTGAGAATAACATAAAAATAAACTTTCTATTAAAATTCAAGAAAATTTTACCATAACCTCCTTTGTATGGCTGACCATTTCTCAATTTTTAACATTCTATTTTCTATTTAAATTAACCCCAATAAGATATAAAGTACTCTAATCTACATAATTTACACTTTCAAGAGAGTAAATAATAATAAAAGTTTAATCAATTTGTTTGTTAATCATTCTAGGATAAAGAAAGGCTGAATTGTAAGAAAGAGAAGGGGTAGCCTTTTCATCAAGGCGGCATAACATCATGATTCACTTTAATCAACTAATTAAAAAAAACAAGGAAATCAGAAAACCGTAGATTTGAAATTAAAAAGTAGAAATTTTAGCTTACATGGAGTTTTTTAAGCTTTCCTTTGGCTTGAGGGATTGAGGGTTCTACTCTTGTTTGGATCAAGAGTGGCCACCAATTTCTTTGGAGAGGATTTAGTCAAAAACAATTGAATTATTAAGTGAATTTAATGTAATTGGCTCAGGGTAGGAGTAGTACAGTGCATAAACACTATTAACCTTTTACAAAAGGGGAGGCTTCTATTTATAGGAAAAAATGAGACTTTAACAAAGAAAACTGATTCTAGAATTTTTTAGATCAGTTTGGTCAATTTTTGACCATTTTTGGGTCAGTTAAGCTTACTTTTTGGGCCAGTTAAGCTTACTTTTTGGATCTAGTTGAAATAGGAGAGAGGAGAGATAAAAAAATCTCATTATTTATGAGTTTAAAACTCCTCCACACATGTGAAATAGGTGCCTCCTTCATGAGGGGAGATCCCCACATTGAGGTGTCAAAAATGCATCATTTTGTCTAAATATCTCTTCTTTTTTAACTAATAAACCTTGTCCTCCTTAGTCAACAACTCATCTTATGTGAGCATTTACTCTTTTTTAGGGATTTTTCTTTTATTCTTCAATTTATCTCCTCCCTACATTTGGATTAATCTTATTGGTCTATAGGAACCTTAATTGGAGCATAATTCAAAAATTTTTGAAAATCTGGATCCTTAGGCTAAGGTCCTTTATACCTATTTTTAATTAATTCTAATTTCACATTGGAAATTTCTTTTTGAATTTTTGTTTCAAGGGAAACCATTTTAGACACTAGGAGGATTTTTATATCCAAAAAAATCTCAATTTTGAATTATCTCCCGCTCTAGACATTTTCTCTCTAGACCAAAACAGGGTAAAACAGGATCTTTCTTTTATTTCAAAGAGGGGAATAATTATAAGATGAGAAGGGAAGGTTCTTACACCTACACACCTCAAAAGTCAGAGGGAGGAATCTCACATTGTATGTTGTAGTAGTTGAGTACTAACCCATATAGTGTGTACTCTTATCTTTATGTTATGTTGGTTGAGTAGAGAAGAAGAAGATAGAAGAAAATTCAGCTATCCATCTCTCTCTTGTGTCTTGCTCTCTCTTGTGTGTGTGTTTTCTTGCTAGGGTGGGAAGATCTCCCTCTCCCCCACATTCTCTTTATGGACCACTCTAGACTTAGGTTTACTTGTCTTTCGTTGTCTTTCGTTGAACTGATATACTACTTGGCCATGCTCATTTCTAAAAGTGATATTCCCTTGGCTACAATGAATACTAGCATTGTTTGCACTTAACCGGTCCATTTCAAGGATCCCATCGTAAATTCCTAATGGTAGGACTCTAAAATGACCATGAGTTTGCTCACTACCCAATTCGAATTCAAGGTTTCCTACAGAATGTTGAGATACTACTTCCTTTCCAGTAGCTAGTTCTACAACCATTCTTCTAGCTGGTTTTTGACTCAAGTTTAATTTTTGTAAACACCTTGGAGAAAGAAATGAATGGGTACTGCTACAATCAATCAAGAGCTGCAATGGCTTACCGTGTGATGAGTGGCTCAGGTTTGAATAACACCAATTTGTTGACTTGGACCTTGGTGTTCTACTGCGGCGGCGGCATGGACTGTGGCATGTTCTTCTACAGCTATCTCTAGAGCTGGTTCTTTGCTTATGGCACAGGCAGTGTGAGCAATTGTTCCGCAGCCTCTGCCTTACACCACCTTGATGGATGGGGGTTCCACGGGCCTTGATGGATGGGGGTTCCACGGGCCTTGATTTGATCTACTGCTTTGAGGTAGAGATGATACTAGTTTGGGACAATTGACCCTGAAGTGTCCTCGCTCATTACATTCGAAATAGAGAGGGGGCTCTCTAGAAGAAGTAGCATATGAGCGGGGAAAAAAATAATTGGCTTGCCGCCCTTGATTGTAGTAGGGAACATTGTGTTGGGGCTTCTTGTAAGATTGATCTTTAGGGTTTGCTTCGGGGCAAGATCTCTTCTGAGGCTTGGCTTTAATAGTACTCTTCCAAAGTTAAGCTGAACTTCTTGAGACTAAAAAATTCATTTATCTTAATGGATTCATGAGAAGGTGGGAGATATCGTTCCTTCACAGCTTGCTTGATATCCTCCCAGGTTTGGGAGTGTTCAGTGACTCTTTTGTCATGGCACCATTGTTTCCACCAGAGCTTAGCATCTTCGGTGAGTTGAAATCGTGCAAGCATGGATTGGTTTGTCGCTCCAATACCGGTTGGTTGAGAAATAGTCGTCCATTGCTTCGATCCAAACTTCAACATCTTTCTCAATCATTGAACTTTCCCCTTAAAGGAGGGAGGTTGCATTTTCTTGAGTAAGAGATTTTTCTCCTGGACGTCTGTATATAATGCATTTGGGAGTGGAGGTTGATGGTCCTGGTCATTCGTCGATTAAAGTTTTAGGATTACAAGACTCATACTTCACATTACGCTCATGCTTTTAAAAGTAAAAATTTTAAAATCATTTTATTTCTCAAATATTTACAAGGACAAGTTTTATTACAAAGGTTTGATACTAATATAATTAGTCTTATTTATCGTTAAAAAAAATGCTAGGCTCAACTAGACATGAGATTGGAGAGGTCAACACAGGTGAAATATGGGGGTTCCGTCGTAGTCTCTAAGACACGAAAGACTAACGGTAAGGGTGGTAGACTCTGGATCTGGACTGTGTCTCAAAATGGCTACCTTGTCGGCAGGTAGGAGTTGCATTACTTGGTCATATACCTAGCAGTCCTGTGGTATGCGATTCCCATCAATGTTTACGGAACTGTCACAGTACCCACCACGAACCAAAATAAATAGACCATCTTCAATTTTTCGATCCAACGAATCCGTTTTAAATCGGTGGTGATGTTCCTAGTTTGGTCTGCCCTGATGAAAAAATACCTCGGTCCACGATTCCAAAGGTGATCTCTACCCCACCCTCTTTGGATACGAGAAATATGAGGGAGGGACAATCTCTCAAGTATCTGCACCATAGTATCACAAAATTCAAATTTTGGAGAGAGACATGCTGTTTGGAAGATGCACTACTGGAAGATGCACTAGAAGACTAAGAATCTTGAGTAGGCATCACGCTCTTTCTACAATCATTCAATCACCAATTCAAATTATTCTAGTAAGTTAATTTATAAATCAGCATTAGGTATAACATATGTTCTAAAACAAAATCTATTAACAAGTCCTAGGAACTAAGATCGGCTCTGACAAGGGGGGATAAAACAACCCAAGATGTATGGTGCCACTCAAGTAGTGAAAGATGCGTTTGACTGCCTTCCAATGCTCAGACCCTGGGCTATGCATAAACCTGCTCACTTGTGAGACTGCAAACTGAATGTCCGGCCTCGTAATGCATACATAAATGAGGCAACCAACAGCTGTCTGATAGAGTGTGACATCAAAGTGATCTCCAGCATCATGAAGACTCAACTTCAAACCTGTCTCCATTGGAGTAGCAATAGGCTTGCAGTCTTCAAGGCCAAATCTCTGCAACAATGTCTCAATATACTTTGTCTGACACAAAGCAATACCTCCATCACACTGCTTAAATTGTATCCCCAAATAATGATGTAAATGCCCCAAATCTGACATCTCAAGAGAGCAAATCAGCCTTAAAATCAGCAATATGACTCTCATTTGGTCCTGTGAGCAGCATGTCATCGACATAGAGAGCAATGATTAGATGTACACCATCCACACGTTTAACGTACAAAGTGCTTTCTGTTGGACTATTCTGAAACCCATGTGCAGTCAAATATGCATGTATCTTTTCATACCAAGCTCGTGGAGCTTGCTTTAAACCATATAAAGCCTTTTTCAAACCTGCACACTTTGTTTTCTTGCCCTCTTTGAACAAAACCACGAGGCTGCGATACATACACCTCCTCATGCAAATCTCCATTCAAGAACGCAGTCTTTATGTCCAGCTGATGTACATTCCAACCATTATGAGCTGCCAATGCACAAATGCTACGAATGGTAGTCATACGACAAGTGGGAGCAAAGGTCTCATCAAAATCAATGCCCTTTTCTTGAGCATAACCATTTGCAACAAGTCTAGCCTTATAGCGATCAACACTACCATCTGGCTTTCATTTCAACTTAAAAACCCACTTACTTCCAATGGCCTTTTTACCAATAGGCAAATCACACAAAGACCATGTACCATTCTTCATTATAGCATCATATTCACTTTGCATTGCAGCCAACCAATTTTTTGAATTTTGTGCCTCATCAAATGAAAGAGGTTCTTCCTCTTCACACATACTAGACACAGCCAAAGCATAACAATCTGATGTATAACTGAAAACCTGAACGAGTATGACTAGTCATAGGTGCATCAATCTTACTATCACGCAAGGTTTGCGCACCAGCCATTTAGGCATACCTCTAGCCTGCTCATTTTCAGCCCTATCCTCATAAATTACATCCTGTAAATCTGCATCAGAAATAGGCTGATCTATGATGTCGTTTGAAATCTGCATAGGCTGAGTATTTGCCTCATTAGGACTTACATTTGAATTCCCACCGTAAACAGAGGCAACAATGTATCAAATACATCCCGTGAGCTCACACCTGTCTCTTTGGTACATGATAACAAAGGCTGCACAGCATCTTCCACAAAACCAACATCTCGACTAATCAAGATACGCTTTGACTGCGGATGATACAATCTGTAACCCTTGCTCTCAGCACTATAACCAACAAAAATGCATTTGATAGCCTTATCATCCAATTTTTTGCGTTGTTGCACAGGCACTAAAGCATAGGCCAAGCAACCAAAGACACCCAAGTGACCAATAGAAGGCTTCCTGCCATGCCAGGCTTCGTATAGAGTAATAGAGTGCAAGGTCTTAGTGGGACACCTATTGAGTACATATGCAGCACACATGACAGCCTCAAGCCAAAACGCATGTGGCAAAGCTTGACTCTTGACCATACATCCTGCCATCTCCGTAAGTGACCTATTTTTCCTCTCAGCAACACCATTTTGCTGAGGGGTATACGGCACTGTACATTGGTGTTTTATTCCACGACTAGCCAGAAATGCATCAAACTCTTTAGACATGTACTCCCCCCCTCGATCAGAACGGAGGGTGCCCACAGTACAATTGGATACATTTTCAACCATAAGAAAAAACTGTTTAAAGCACAAAAACACTTCGGACTTTGCCTTCAGTGGATATACCCATGCATGCCTTGAGTAATCATCAATGAAAGTCACGAAGTACAAGCGTTTACCAAATGACGGAGTTTGCATAGGCCCACATACATCACTATGTACAAGTTGTAATTTGTGAGTGGCCCGCATAGAACCATCCTTTGGAAACGCAGAACGCTGCATTTTGCCCAAAATACAGCCTTCACAAACATGTTTCAATGGTGCCTCAAGAGGGGGCAATGAAGCAACCATATCAAATTTCTGCAAATGCAGCAAACTAGCAAAGTTGAGATGACCAAAATGAGCATGCCATAGTTTTGCATCTGAAACTGCCTTTTCATCAGAAACTGCATTTGCTGAATCTTCCACACACTTGTCATAAGAATTGAGCCTATACAGCCCACGAAACAAGGTGCTAGATACAATAATCGTATCACCAGAAGTCAAATCATGAACAGTACATCTGTCATCCACAAATTTGACTACAAGTCCAAGTCTAGCAAGCGCAGAGACAGACAATAGATTCTTCTTTATCCCTGGCACATACAAAGCATCTGAAAGTGTGAAAGCGCTGCCATTTGCAGCAGTAAGCATAATTTTACCAATGCCCTTCACTGGGTAAGAAGCATTATTGGCACATGTGACAGTATTCCCATTAGGGACAGCCTCAAGAGAAGTGAACATATCACGATGCGAGGTAATGTGCTTTGTAGTAGCACCACTGTCAAAATACCATACATGAGAGTCAACAAAAACTGCCAAACATGCATCATGTACAAATGGGTCATACTGGCAATACACGCTAAACGCCCATTCTGTATCCTGCACAACATTTGCAGAATCTGCATTTGTAGAAGCATCCGCTATTGTGGTTGCATTTGTAGAAGCATCCGCTATTGTGGTTGCATTTGACTCTTTCTTCTTTGCCTCTTTAGCCTTTAGCTTAGGGCAATTCTTAATGACATGATCATTTGCCTTACAATAGTTGCACCTGGTCTTTTTCTTGCCTTTATCAAGAGCCTTCTCAGACTTATTGTTGCTACCTGTGGAAGGAGAAGAAGTTGCAGACCTACTAATAGGAGAAGAAACAGTGGAAGGGGCTACCTTACCACTTCTTCTCTGCTGCTGGGCAGCAATAAATGCTTGATCAACTGCACGCTGCCTGGCCTTGTTTTGCCTGGACTGTGCTTCTTGCAAGAGCTGTTGACTAAAGTATCATACTTGAGAGCATCAGGTCTGTCCTCATTAAGAAGTCTCCACGTGGAAGCAAAAGTCTGATATGTCTCAGGTAAAGCATCAAGAATAGTCTGCACAAGAGAATGATCAGGAATAATCTCACCTGCAGAAATCAACTGTTCTTTGAGATCTTTAATCTCAGCAAGAAAAACATTCATGTCATCATCTTCTTGCATAATCTTCAATTCTAGCTCTTTACGCAAGTAAGCGATTTTTGTCGTGTTACGACCTGCATACAAACCAGCTAGAATATTCCAAGCCTGTTTTGCTGTTTTAGCTGAACGAATATGTGGGGTGATGTTACGTTTGATAGAAAGTGCAATCAAGGCATGAGCTTGCGCATCTTTACCATCCCAAATGAGCTTGTTCAGCAGTGGGTAAAACAGTAGCAACAGTAGAGCTGCTAGAACCTGCAACATCCTCAACAGATCCTACATCCACAGAACCTGGACGTACATCCGTACCCTGCACAATGTTCCACACTCCTTTTGCAACCAAAACATGCTGCATCATGTATACCCAAAGTGGGTAGTTGCTGTCTCCATCCAGTTTGTCTTCAGCAGACAATATGCGAAATATATCATTGCTGTTATCAGTCATGGCCACTGATTGAAACTGATGCAAAAGCTACCTGTAATAAAGCAAAGACTGAACAGAAGACAACTTGTGCTATGTAGCACGGTCCACAATAGAACACCTATGCCTGTTTTGCAGAAAACTGCACTGTCAAAATTTTTGCAAAAAATGACGAAAACACCTGTGCAGAACTTGAAATGCAAAAACGGAGCCCGAAACGACCTCAGATGCAAATTCTGAGAATGCAAGGCCCTTTGAGCTCATTTGCAGAGTATAGGGACCTGCAAGCACTCATGAAAACTCACCTCAATCGAAGAACGTGAGTCGAAGGGTGGTGCTGGCGGCGTAGCCCTGGGAGCCGATGCCTGCTCTGATACCAATTGTTGGAATTAGGGTTGCAGGAAAGCACACAAAGCTTGGAGAAGAAGAAGCAAGAATGCACACAACACAAAGTGTATTAGATTGTGTCAATGTATAAAAGATAAATTAGCCCTAGAATGATGGGCGTATATACAAGCCGGGGAAAAAAACCTCCTAAAGAGGGAAAAAGTGCCCCGGCGGTCCTAAAGTGTGTTCACACACATCACTGCCTATATATATGGCAACAGGAAAAAGTGAGCTTCTAACCAAGCAAACAGATTCTAGAATTTTCCAGATCAGTTTGGTCAATTTTTTATCATTTTTGTGTCAGTTTAGCTTACTTTTTGGAACTAGACTTAAATTAAGAGAGAGGAGAGATGAAATATCTCAATATTTGAGAATTTAAAACTCCACCACACATGTGAAATAGACGCCTCCTTCATGAGGGGGAATCCCCACTCTTGAGAGGTGTCAAAATTTTATTTTTTTAGTATTTCCTTTAGTCCTTAGTTCACTCTTTATCTTATGTGAGTATTTACTCATGTTTGGGGGGATTTTCTTTATTTTTTCTATTTATCTCCTCCCTACATTTGGATGAATCTGATTGGCCCCTCAGAACCTTCATTTAAAATTTTTCGAAAATCTGGACCCCTAGGATAAGGCCTTTCGATAAACAGATTATAATTAATTTCTAATGCACCTTTTGAAATTCTTTTTGAACTTCTATTTCGGGGGAATTTATTTTAATAAGAAGAGATATTTTTCCATCCAAAAATATCTAAAATCTAAAAAACCTCTCTCTAGAATATTTTCCCTCTCTAGACAAAGGTAGAAACAAGATCTTTTATATTTCTGAAGAGGGATTTGATAATAGGGGAAGATACTGGACATCTTGAGGGACTGGGGAGGGATCTTACATTCTCTCCCACTTGAAAAACACAAGATGTCCTCATCTCGCAAACTGGGAGTAATCCCACAACAGTTCGGCTTCTTTCTCCTAGGTGGCATCTTTAAAAGGATAGAACTTCCATTTGACCAACAGTTCTCTTAGAATTTTGTTCCTGAGAACCTTTTCTCGAACATCAAGGATTTCTTCAGGTTGGAGTTCCATCTGCCCTTGGGTTGAAGAAGTTAAGATTTCATCATCCAAGCACATGATTCAGACTTCGTATATACTTTTTAAGAAGGCTGACATGAAATACATTATGTACTTTGAGATGAGGAGGCAGAAGAAGCTCGTAGGCTAAGGCACCTACTTTTTTTTTGTGATTAGATATGGTCCACAATATCTGGGGGATAATGTAACGTCCCTCCCAAGCCATGTATGTATGTGTCTCTTTTAATATAGATTTCAATAAGAAAAGAGAGTGTAATTAGAAAGAGTGAGACAATAAGGCTAGAAACATTAGAAAAGTGTTAGAATAAAAATATTAGCTCCAAAAATTCTAAAAGAAATAAGAACATAAGAATAGTTCTATTAAGAGATAAGTATCCCCAAAAATAGAATTTCGAGTTTAGGTGATAAGAGGTCATATTTAGAGTACTTTTACATATTTAGAGTCCATGCATACTAAAAATGTAGAAAAACAATGCGTTTCTAAAGATGGTACGTTTGCGGCTATATACAGACGTTTTTGCCTATTCTGCCCGCGTTGGCTTGTAGAACAGATGCCTTCCCGTTCTTTTGACTGGTTATATGACTATATTCTGAGTTTTTGTCAGAGAGTTATGGCCAAAACAGTTTGCTATTTCTGTCAGGGTCTCTACATAGAGAAAACTGTGAGAAGGCAGCAAGTAGCCTCAAGGTAATCCTAGAGTTTGAGATGCATATATCCCTTCATTCTTATCTAATATCTCAGAAAAGAAGCTTAGATTGCTATAGTCTTTCGGAGGAAGAGACCAAAACTCCATAGCTTTTCTTTTAAAGAAAGAATAGTATGCCGTAGCCCTGTAAGAGAAGGCTATTTTACCATAGATCTTAGAAAGAGAGAAGAGTCACAGTATGAGTAAGAGGAGATAAAGTTTGGAGATGATTGGATGATTTCAATCATAAGAGAAGGTATTAGAAGACTCTATATTCTAAATCTCTTGTTAATAACGAGCAAAGACAACGATAAACGACAAATTTCTATAAGGTATATACATATTTTGTTTTTCAATTATATATCATTCTTAGGGGTTGAGGTATGGCCCCGGCTTCTCTATTAATTGTTAATATTTATCTATTTGATTGATTTACTATTTAAAGTTTGTATTCTTTAGCATATGCCTTAATAAAGAATGTCTTATCGCAATCTCAAGTTGAAATGCTAAAATCTTTGTGAAAAAGATTGTTTTCTTAAAGAAGGTGACATGGATCCTAGTCATATGGTTTAGTGAGTAAATGGATTGTTATCTTGGTTAAATTAAGGTACAGGTACAACTTCTTTTTGCCTTGACGCTGCCCCGTTCTTGTGCTTGTGTAGCCGAACGGCGGAGACGTTAGTAAGGCCCGGAGTTGGCCCATGGTATCCCTCATACCATTGGGAGAATGAGGTTTGCCGATTGAGGCAAGTGATTGTGATGATGTTGCCTAGTTCTGAGGGCCCAGGCTAGTGCGGTGAATTAGCCCACCCTAGTGCGCAGACATCCCTTTGAGGGGCGGGAGGATCGAGCGATGGAGCCTGAGAGGGCGACAGGCCGGCTTGAGTCCTCGCCAGCGGCCGACGATGAGGTGTATGGTCCCGTAGGGTTTTTCCCAGCATGTGGAAGCTGGAAGGCCGAATTCTAGATCATCGGCGGTATAAAGAAAAAGAATAAGAGAGCCAGTTTGGCTTGTATGAAATTGATTCATGTTTAAACTTTATCTTTGGCATTATTGTATTGTGAAAAAAAGGCTGTTTTAACAAACCTTGTGAAAAGGGTCTTAATTAAGGAACTTGTTTATTTATGTCAAACAGTGTGGTAGGATTAATTAGAAAACAAATTGATGCGTGAGTAGGGTGGAAAGTGGGAGGATGGAATGCCCCGACGGCACCATCCTACGGACGGGTGGACCCGATTAGTCGGGTAGCTTTCCAATAGATTAAGTGAAAGCCCTACGTTAGATAGTTAGGTTCTTGGGCAACTCTATTCTAGAAAACTAGGTCAGCGGCTGTGCCTTGCATAAGATGAGGAAAAAAGCATTGTCTCTAGACATCAAGTCTAGTAGTTGCCCAATTTTTGATCAATTGTCCTATGGGTGATTTGATGTTTAGGAAATCACGCTCCCCCTACGGGATAGAGCTAGGTCATACCTATGAATCGTATCCTTGAATCTCTACAGGGTCAAGGTGTCGATGAATAGGAAATTTTCCCAAGATAAGACTTAGCAGACTATCTTAAGTGTTTCTCCCATTTTTAAAGAGAGGAACCTTACAGATAACTTCTTGTACTTCCCAAGAGATAGAGAACGTCTTTTGGGGTGTACTCGAATGAAGACCATATCTACTTCTTTGAATTTTCTATCTGTCCTCTTCTTATTTTTTGCATACTGTTTCTGTCTATCCTGGGAAGCTTTTATATCTTTGCGAATTGACTGCATCTGCTGCTCCATGCTGTCAAGCATCTATCTTGGACATCTCGACCCTAATCAATGGGTCGCGGACCAAGGTTCCTGGTTCATGAATATGTGTTATCAGGTGCTCCGGGTGTGGGTAACCATGTACCTATTCCTGTACCAACAATGGAGTTAAGCAATTTTGTCTATACAAAGCTTTGAAAGGGCTCATCCCAATACTTTGGTGATAAGAAGCATTGTAGGTGAATTCGACTAGGTGCAAATAGTTTAGCCACTTCTTGGGCTCCCTGCTGCCACAGCATGACCGAAGTATATCTTTGATTACTTGGTTCACCCTTTCACTTTTACCATCGGTCTCGGGGTGGTAAGTTGTGCTGAGATCCAAGAAGGTTCCTACTACTTCGAAAAATGCAGTCCAGAATCTTGACGTGAACTTGGGATCTCGATCGCTTACTATTCTCTTGGGTAGGCCATGCAATTTGAAGATTTCCTTGAGGAACACTCTGGCCACATCCACTGCAATGTAGGTTTCTTTTACTGGAATCAGATGGGCAACTTTGGTTAGTCTATCAACTATCACAAAGATGGAGTTGTAACCTGATTACACTAAAGGTAATCCAGTAATAAAATCCACACTGATACATTCCCACTTCATCTGCTAATGGATGTAACTTCCCATGCATTTTTACATTCTTGGCCTTGACTTTCTGAGATAGGTCAGACATTGACGTACATGATTAAGTACATTTTTTTAGACCAGGCCAAAAAGAAGCTTTTCTTCACAGACATGTAAGTTTTGATGAAACTTGGATATCTTGCAATAAGGCTGTCATGGGCTTCATTCAGTATTTGACCCTTAGTTCCCTCATCATTGGGAATGCATAGCCTGCGATTATAATACATAATTCCATCATCCAGGCTGTATCCTTGAACTCGGTTCAACTCCTATGGAGTTTTGCTTTCTTGCATAAGTAGGGTAGCAATAGGGCCAAAGAATCTATCCTGCATGATCTTCTCTCTTGCTTCAATAATCAAAGGATTTGACACTACATTAATTGCAAGCAAGGAGGCTTTTCTACTGAGGGCATCTGCTACCACATTTTCTTTGTTGCCTGGGTGGTACTTGATTTCAAAATCAAATTCCTGCAGGGTCTGCATCCACCTTCTTTGGTGCATGATGAGATCCTTTTGAGTGAAGATCCACTTTAAGCTCTAATGATCTGTCATCAAAGTGAATCTTTGACCCAGTAGGTAATGTCTCCACAACTTATGGGCATATACTACTGAAAGTAGTTCTAGGTCATGGACAACATAACTTCTCTCATGTGTTCTGAGTTTTCGTCGGGATTCATAGGCCACTGCATGACCTTCCTGCAAAAGTGCACCTCCCAGGGCCAAACCACTGGCATCAGTACTACCTCAAAGGGTAGAGAGAAATTTGGCAACTTCAAAATGAGATTAGTTACCAAGGTGGTCTTCAGCTTATCAAAAGCACTCTGGCACCTGGCAGACCATTGAAACGAGATATTCTTCTTGAGAAGATTAGTCAAGGGGGACGCTATGAGAGCATACTTTGGTATAAAAATTCTATACCAACCAGTCAATCCCAAGAATCCTTTGACTTCTTTCACTGACTTTGGTTCAAGCCAAAATCTATGACTGCTTGGACTTTTGTGGAATCTGGAGAAATTCCATCTTTGGATACCAGAAAGCCCAAGTATTCAACATGGTCGGTAGAGAAAGTGCATTTGCTCTTTTTTGCAAAGAGTTGGTTCTTCCTTAGAATCTCAAGAACTTTTCTGACATGAGCTTCATGGTCAGCAACATTCTTTGAGTAAATCAGAATATCATCAAAGAAAACAAGAACAAAATCATCCAAGTATTCTCTGAGAATGTCCTGCATTAAGCGATTGAATGTAGCATACTTTGGTATAGAAACTCTATACCAACCAGTCAATCCCAAGAATCCTTTGACTTCTTTCACTGACTTTGGTTCAAGCCAAAATCTATAACTGCTTGGACTTTTGCGAAATCTGGAGAAATTCCATCTTTGGATACCAGAAAGCCCAAGTATTCAACATGGTCAGCAGAGAAAGTGCATTTTCTCTTTTTTGCAAAGAGTTGGTGCTTCCTTAGAATCTCAACAACTTTTCTGACATGAGCTTCATGGTCAGTTGCATTCTTTAAGTAAATCAAAATATCATCAAAGAAAACAAGAACAAAATCATCCAAGTATTCTCTAAGAATGTCTTGCATTAAGCGATTGAATGTAGCTGGGGCATTTGTCAATCCAAACGGCATGACAGTGAATTCATAATGCCCATACCGAGTATTGATGGCTGTCTTTAGGATATCTTGCTCATTAACCTGCTCTGATACCAATTGTAAGATCCCACTGCCCCCTCTGTGCACCGAATTCCTAGATGGTAGCAGCAGAAGTAGCTTTCTCTTGGGTGGGGCAGGGTTTCTCACTCGAGGCCTTGCCCTCGAATGTATCTGGCCATCAGCTGCTCTTCATCCAATTGCAAGGAATATTTAAGGAGAAGGGCAAAAGCCTGATGGTACTCTTCAATTGTCCAACTATCTTTCTTTAGTTCCAAGAACTCATTCATTTTAGTTTCAAGGAAGCCCGGAGGACAAAACCTCTTTCTGAGGTAAGCTTTAAGATCGGTCTAGGTCTGGGTATTCCGGTCGAGACGGTTAGTCTCGCAGTGATTCCTCCAAGCGACCCTGGCGGTTTCCACAATCTTTAACCTGGCGAGAGCCATCTTGCTTCTCTCATTGTAGCCAGTTACATCAAAGTATTCCTCCATTGCCTCAATCCACTTTTCCACTACTTCACCTAACTGCTCCCCTTCACCCTTGAAGGGACCAAGTTGGGATCTGTGCAGGGCTTTTCAAACATCCGGATCTAACTCTTCATCATCAGTTAGAGGATCCGGTTGCCTTGCACGAGCCGTGCACCTCATGACTCTGACAAAACGAGATTTTTATCAACTTAACTTTGACAACAGATTTATGATTATTTAGTTTTTATAATTTATTCTTTAAAAAGATAATTATTTCATCATACTTCATGAAACAAGACTTACTCTGATAATTTTATTAACCATTCACAATCATGAAAACAATTTGGATTTTTTTTGTAAAACATCGTTTAATATCAAAAGTTTTTGATATATACATAGAGTATCACGGCTCCCAAAATCATTGCCTCAATTGTATACGCATAAAGAAGCGAAACTGCGAAGGAGACATGCCATGGTACACACGATTCATTACAAAAAGAGGTGCAGTAATTCTACTTCTAGGGATAAAGCAATTAAGAAGCCGAAAAATTTGCCATGAAATTCTGAAGTTCCTGGGTGAATGATCAAAGAGTTGCACATGGTTAACAAGCCCTAGCCTTATCAGAATCATGGCTAAGGAAATATTTTGCCTAAGCCTCTGACGCTGACTGGTACTGACATTAATACATCGTCCTCCACAGAACCACATATACTGACATTTCTCAAGAGGATCAAGAAAGTAAAGACTCAAAATGACGTGTGAGCCTCACTCTGCTTACTCGGGTCGTAGCAGAGTTAATGAGGTGCTCGAATGCAAAGGCTATAATATCCAAACTCTGGGAGAGTTCAGGAATGCCAGATAGATTCGGGGTATCCATCTATAAATTTCCAATTCAATTTATGAGTTTTTAATTTTTGAAGTTCATTCAACATAAAATTAACAAGTGAAAACATTATTTCCTAGATTAACTTTAAAAATTTAAGCAATTTCTGCTACTATTACGTAAATTTACAACAGCACTCTGATACCAACTGTGAGATCCCACTGCCCCCTCTGCGCACCAGATTCCCAGATTGTAGCAGCGAAAGTAGCTTCCTCTTACGTTGGTGGGCAGGGTTTCTCACTTGGTTCACCCCAAGCTTTGCTAAATTCTCCGATTTAACAAAAGATATGTCTGCCTCTCCGAACACTCCGGTTCAGCCCCAGACTTTGAGTTACTTCTTAATACTCCGGTTAAGTCAAAACTCACCAGATACAGTAGGATTTACCACTAAGCTCTCCGGCTTAGCCTTCTATCCTAACTCAGCCCGAGTTTATGTACACTTCATATGTCGGATCCGATACTAACAACAACCAGGCTCGTCTGGAGTGAGATACTACTCACTATTGCTATGTAAAACCTCATTAAATCTTAGAAATGCTCCACTCATTCCCAAGGGGTCATACGACTTATAGGGTTTACACGCACATGAACTTTGTAAGCAAAAGAGCCTGCAATATTACAATTGCTTATGTAGGAAAGTAATATATTTCCCAAATTCATACGGTAGCAACTAAAATGTGCTCACAATCGCACACTGATGTTGAACATAGGCAAGACTACGCTTGCAAAATGTTATAGGGCGTCCCCCATGCATGAAACTGTCCAACCAAACTAGTCTTACTGCTAACCTCTAGATTTAGATCACTCCGGAACTAAATCACTCTGTTAGCACTAGTACACCATCATGGTCTTGCTACTTAGAGCTTCTCCAAACTCTGTAAACTGGGTTTTATCCCAACTTATGGCTATATTTGGTAATTTTCAAAGTTCAAATTTTATCTTGCATACTTTATCACTACAGACAAGTGTACATACAGACCTGCCAAAGAGTCAAGTTACATACACAAGCCTTGGCGTCCCATTCCACCAAGACTACAATCGATTCCGTGAGAATTTGATGTCCCATACCATCAAATTACCACCAAACCAATTGATGTGACATATAAAAAGGCTCTTTCCCTCCTCGAAAGATCACCACAAACTCTCGAGCAGTGGGATGTTGACGCATGGCAATAAAAAGAAGAGAAAACCATGCTAGTAAGTTTAAGAACAGTTCTCTTCGATCAACTTGTATAAGGGCATTGAGCATTACATCTCAAGACTATACCCCTTCAGATTTACCTTTGATTTCTACAAATCAATCCTAAATCTGCTATTATTATCTAGGCGTATGCTAATCCCTCAGATTAGTACTCCTAGATAAACCAAATTGAGTACTGCTAGCAGCATTGCTAGCGCCTTTATCCCAAGTAATACACACCTTAGGGATTACTTCTATAAGGCAATCTACGTGACTAAATGAAACTAGTCACTACTCTCTAGGCCCAAGTAGTGACACTATTTTGTTACTACCAACAAGGGCCAGCTTGCCTCTACGGGCCAAGGCCTTTTGTTGCTACAAACAGTAAGCAACTTGTTTGGACACAAGGCATAACCACATCAAGACTACGCTTGTACATGGTTCTCATTTACCAAAGTCTATCACAATCTTCTAGCATTTGTTAAAAGATTGTGAAGGGTTATGAGTATTACGGCTCAATCAGGCTTACCTTGATCTCTCATGATAAGCACTTCGTCTACTTTGGGCACAACTGACGCCATTGCCGGTCCTCTTAGCCCAAGTAAAACACACCGCAGTTTTAGATTTACACTATAGCCAAACTACGTGACTTTGATGGTCAATACTAAGTCTATGCTCAGCTTAAATTTAGTCTCTCTGAACCAAATGTGTGATCACTACATGTGCTACTTTCGAGGTGCTACGGTCATAGACGTGTTCACTAGGCACAACGACCATAGAACGGCTTTCTCTCGAAGGGCTCGGCACTACGACCGTGGGATTTGTCTCTCTCTTAGCACGCGGCGCTACGTCCATGTGCGGTGGGTCACTTTTGTGGAAAACGGGCACTACGGCCACACGGCGCGACGGCCGTGTTGGGTTTGTTTCATGGGGTGTACCGTTGTTCTGTGTTTTTTTTAAAAAAAAAACAATAAATAAATAACAGGCCGGGCCGGCCTTCGTCGCTTCGGACGTGGCCGCCCGCCCGTGGTGGGGAGTGTTCACAACAGGCCCTATTCTGGCCGCCGTCGCCTGGCTGGCCGCCCGCGCTGACTGCCAATGTGAATTTTTTTAAAATAATAATAATAATAACGGGCCGGGCCGGCCCTCGCCGATTGGGCGTGGCCGCCCGCCCGCCCGTGGGGAGCCTGGCCGCCCGCCGCCGTTGGCCGCCTATGGCCGCCCGCTGGCATGGCCGCCTATGGGTTGGCCTGGCCGCCCGCGCTGGGCTGGCCGCCCAAGGCTAGGCTGGCCGCCGTTTGGCTGGCTGCCCACTGGGCTGGCCACCTAAGGGCTGGCCGCCGTGGGGCTCTTCGCCTCGCCCCACCTCAAACTCCAGTAGGCCAGCAGTCTTCTCCAGCGCTTCTTTTCATGCAACTCTTCGCCCACACAAACGACGCATTACAGCAACGGTGCTACACGATGGAGCTTTCTCATTAACGCGTGGGGTTGATTTCGCAGTGGGGCTGCTCTTCGCCCCCCCCACTCAACGCAAGTTGTCCCCCCCAGGCTCTTCAACGTGGCCGTGGGCTGGTGGGGCTGATCTTCGCAGTGGGGGCATGCTGTTCTTCGCCCCCCCCCCCCCCCCACAGGCTCTTCGTTTGTTTCAAAGCTTGCGCCCCCCCTTCCACACAGATTGAGATTCCTTCGCAGCCATTCAACGCAGACAATTTCAACGCACAAAAGAAAAAAACGAAAATTTCTTACCTTCATTGCTTGCTGTGTGTGACGGGGAGAGAGAGAGAGAGAGAGAGAGAGAGAGAGTTCTTCCCCTCCATTCTTCCTTGGTCGCCTCCCTCCACACCCTCCATTCGAGATAAGGGTGAGAAGATTGTGGATGAAAACCATCGAGTGGGCTCCGGTCCCCCGTTCACGCGTGGACTCTCACGATCCCCTCGAACCACGCTCTGATACCAGTGTTACATGCTCGTAACGCCGCTACAGGCGTTACCACAAGAGGGGACGGCCTCTGGCTCACCACCCAGCCATAGAGGAAGAATGAGGATTGCCCCTCATCCCCCAGGCTATATAGTGTGTGGCCTGCCGTCCACACTAGCCTGGCCGCCCATGACTCCGCATGGGCATCCTCTCCCACTGAACCCCGGACATGGCCATCCGGTTTGCCGTCGGTCACACAGGCATTACAGCGGTCCCCCGTTCACGCGTGGACTCTCACGATCCCCTCGAACCACGCTCTGATACCAGTGTTACATGCTCGTAACGCCGCTACGGGCATTACCACAAGAGGGGACGGCCTCTGGCTCACCACCCAGCCATAGAGGAAGAATGAGGATTGCCCCTCATCCCCCAGGCTATATAGTGTGTGGCGTGCCGTCCACACTAGCCTGGCCGCCCATGACTCCGCATGGGCATCCTCTCCCACTGAACCCCGGACATGGCCATCCGGTTTGCCGTCGGTCACACAGGCATTACAGCCTACGTGACACGAGGCCTCGCCCTCGAATGTCCGGGCACGAGACTAAGCTGGTGGTCATTCCGAAAACCGAAACCGGGAAAAATTTCCTTGCTCGAAAAACGGGGACGATTCCACCATTTTTATTTTCTTACGAATTTCTCTAACGAGGTCAAGATACTGAACTAACCTTCATCTCATTAAATCAGATAGAAGGGAAACTATTACAGACTTAACTTGAAAGAATCAACGCTTTTTTCCTAATTGAATTAGGCACAGTTGTTGATCTATTAATCAAAGAAGTCTTTAGGCTTTTAATTAACTACTCGAGTTCTAAGCATATTCCTATTGATCAATTTTATTATTAAAACTCTATTGATTCCAGCCTCTAACCCCATCCGTCCCATGGGTTAGCCATTGCCAAACCACTGGAATTGGTAGAACCAGACAAGTACTCACCCACCCATAATTGAATGCCTTTCTTAACTTTTGCTTTAGAATACAGATACACACACACACTCCTCTTTAAACTTTAACTTTTAAAACAATCCATTGACAAACAATTATTGGTTACAGATGTCATAACAAAATTTCCATTCAATCCTTGTTTCTCACAAAACAGTATCACTCTGGACTCTCCGTTGAGACCAGCAGGTCAGCAACGAGATCCAGTAATAGATTACAAAAATTGTATCGTCATCATACACATATATATCTTCCACGACATACGTATGGGTATCCTAAGCACCGTGAGCCCGTGCATCGCCTGGTCAGAACCCTCCAAGATCCTCCTTAGGTGTCCTAGCACTTCACTCAGGGACCCCTTCGTCGGCCCTCGCCCATCGTACTGGAAGCACACCATTTTTCACCATACCCAGGCTGGTCGAGACCTGGGGGCAGGTTTTTGCCACTTGAGTCGTCCTTTGAACACTCCCCGCCAACTGTTGCAACCAAACTTCCCTTAGAAAAACACGTATACCAAATGCTCCCTCTAGCATTTTGGCATAAGACAGTCCTTTAAGAAAACAGGGTTTCTATGCAAGTTTTCAGTTTTGATTTTCTTTTGAATACAATGAGTATATCTTCATTCCGTATCCCAAGACTTCTAGATCACATGTCTGGATTCCCAAGCAGAATTCCTCGAATTCTATAATCTTGATCCTCAGATCAAAATCAAAAGTGTCAATTTAATTTCAGATTCGGTGGGTGATGTGATTGAATTTTCTTGAACTGGTCACATCGTCTTTTCTTGAAACTAACGAAGGAGATTAAGTCGTGGTCATAGTCTAATTCAGGGTTGGAGTCTGGAAAGGTTTTCCCTGAACTATCTTTCTCGAAGGGTAATATTTCAATTACTACTTAACTGAACCATTCATTGAGTATTTTGCTTAACTGAATTCAAAACTAAACATGTATTCCTATGAGAAATAAATTAATCATTTATCAAAAATTCTGACTTTGATAGATCTTCTGAATTTTCTCATTACCATCCTAGAGAATATGAAACATTAGAAATTTCTTTCACAGAGTATTTACTTATTCATTTACCAATATTCATGGGATTTAAACAATGATTAAAGAGAACTCTCATTTAAACAATGATTAAAGAGAACTCTCATTTACCAATATTCATGGGATTTAAACAATGATTAAAGAGAACTCTCATTTTGATATTAAAAAAAATCTGTATGCATCTATCATTGCATAAAATCCAACTTCTATGGAAATAACACTTTTATATAAAAGAAAATCCTTTTATGCATCTATTTATGCATAAAAATCAATTTTGATAAAACTAACACTTTTATAATAAAAAATTTCTTTTATGCATAAAAATCAATATTGATGAAAGTAACACTTTTATAATTAAAAAATTCTTTTATGCATCTATTTATGCATAAAAATCAATATTGATGAAAGTAACACTTTTATAATAAAAAGTTCTTTTATGCATAAAAATAAATATTGATGAAAGTAATGTTGGAATTAGGGTTGCAGGAAAGCACACAAAGCTTGGAGAAGAATAAGCAAGAATGCACACAACATAAAGTGTATTAGATTGTGTCAATGTACAAAAGATAAGTTAGCCCTAGAAGGTGGGCGTATATACAAGCCAGGGAAAAAAACCTCCTAAAGAGGGAAAAAGTGCCCCGGCGGTCCTAAGTGTGTTCACACACATCACTGCCTATGTATATGGCAACAAATCTCCCCTGGGAGTGATGGTGTGAACGAGAGCTGGCACTCATGTATAGGGGAGTGCCATGCCCGAAGTAGATCAATCCACAAAGGGGAGTAAGCCCAAAGCTTTGCGGAAAGCTTCAAACTTCTCACGAGGAAGTGCCTTTGTGAAAAGATCAGCAAGGTTGTCCTGTGTTGGCACATAGGCCAAGCTGATCTCTCCTGCTGAGAGTCTCTCCCTGACATAGTGATAATGCACCTCAATGTGCTTTGTGCGAGCATGAAAAACTGGGTTTCTCGCAACTGCCAATGCGCTCTGACTATCAGTGTAGATAGAGGTGGCAGACTCCTGTCCAACACCCAAATCAGCCATAAGCCGTCTGAGCCACACACACTCAACCGTAGCTGTGAAAGCTGCTCTGTACTCAGCTTCACAACTCGAAGTGCCCACAGTAGGTTGCTTCTTGCTCAACCAAGATATGCATGAGCTACCAAGCATGAAACAAAAACCACTTGTGGACACTCTTGTGTCATAGCAACCAGCCCAATCTGAGTCTGAAAAAGCATGCAAATCTGGCGGCAACGATCCTCCCTTAGGATAAAACAACCCAAGATGTATGGTGCCACTCAAGTAGCGAAAGATGCGTTTAACTGCCTTCCAATGCTCAGACCCTGGGCTATGCATAAACCTCCTCACCTGTGAGACTGCAAACTGAATGTTCGGCCTCGTAATGCATACATAAATGAGGCAACCAACAGCTGTCTGATAGAGTGTGACATCAAAGTGATCTCCAGCATCATGAAGACTCAACTTCAAACCTGTCTCCATTGGAGTAGCAATAGGCTTGCAGTCTTCAAGGCCATCAAAGTGATCTCCAGCATCATGAAGACTCAACTTCAAACCTGTCTCCATTGGACTAGCAATAATGTCTCAATGTACTTTGTCTGACACAAAGCAATACCTCCATCACACTGCTTAAATTGTATCCCCAAATAATGATGCAAATGCCCCAAATGTGACATCTCAAGAGAGGCATTCAAATCAGCCTTAAAATCAGCAATATGACTCTCATTTGGTCCTGTGAGCAGCATGTCATCGACATAGAGAGCAATGATTAGATGTACACCATCCGCACGTTTAACGTACAAAGTGCTTTCTGTTGGACTATTCTGAAACCCATGTGCAGTCAAATATGCATGTATCTTTTCATACCAAGCTCGTGGAGCTTGCTTTAAACCATATAAAGCCTTTTTTAAACCTGCACACTTTGTTTTCTTGCCCTCTTTGAACAAAACCACGAGGCTGCGATACATACACCTCCTCATGCAAATCTCCATTCAAGAACGCAGTCTTTATGTCCAGTTGATGTACATTCCAACCATTATGAGCTGCCAATGCACAAATGCTATGAATGGTAGTCATACGACAAGTGGGAGCAAAGGTCTCATCAAAATCAATGCCCTTTTCTTGAGCATAACCCTTTGCAACAAGTCTAGCCTTATAGCGATCAACACTTCCATCTGGCTTTCGTTTCAACTTAAAAACCCACTTACATCCAATGGCCTTTTTACCAATAGGCAAATGACATAAAGACCATGTACCATTCTTCATTATAGCATCATATTCACTTTGCATTGCAGCCAACCAATTTTTTGAATTTTGTGCCTCATCAAATGAAAGAGGTTCTTCCTCTTCACACATACTAGACACAGCCAAAGCATAACAATCTGATGTATAAGAGGCATGTTGAAAACCTGAAGGAGTACAACTAGTCATAGGTGCATCAATCTTACTATCACGCAAGGTCTGCACCAGCCATTTTGGCATACCTCTAGCCTGCTCATTTTCAGCCCTATCCTCATGAATTACATCCTGTAAATCTGCATCAGAAATAGGCTGATCTATGATGTTGTTTGAAATCTGCATAGGCTGAATATTTGCCTCATTAGGACTTACATTTGAATTCCCACCTGTAAACACAGGCAACAATGTATCAAATACATCCCGTGAGCTCACACCTGTCTCTTTGGTACATGATAACAAAGGCTGCACAGCATCTTCCACAAAAACAACATCTCGACTAATCAAGATACGCTTTGACTGTGGATGATACAATCTGTAACCCTTGCTCTCAGCACTATAACCAACAAAAATGCATTTGACAGCCTTATCATCCAATTTTCTACGTTGTTGCACAGCACTAAAGCATAGGCCAAGCAACCAAAGACACACAAGTGACCAATAGAAGGCTTCCTGCCATGCCAAGCTTTGTATGGAGTAATAGACTGCAAGGCCTTAGTGGGACACCTGTTGAGTACATATGCAGCACACATGACAGCCTCAAGCCAAAACGCATGTGGCAAAGCTTGGCTCTTGACCATACATCGTGCCATCTCCATAAGTGACCTGTTTTTCCTCTCAGCAACACCATTTTGCTGAGGGGTATACGGCACTGTACATTGGTGTTTTATCCCACGACTAGCCAGAGATGCATCAAACTCTTTAGACATGTACTCCCCCCCCCTCAATCAGAACGAAGGGTACCCACATTTCAACCATAAGCAAAAACTATTTGAAGCACAAAAACACTTCGGACTTTGCCTTCAGTGGATATACCCATGCATGCCTTGAGTAATCATCAATGAAAGTCACGAAGTACAAGTGTTTACCAAATGACAGAGTTTGCATAGGCCCACATACATCACTATGTACAAGTTGCAATTTGCGAGTGGCCCAAATTGAATAGAATCTATATGTCTGACAAGAGGACATAATGCTTGCCTTCAATAAAAAATGAGGGTAAAATTGAGAAGGGCACATCCCCAATATCCTCATCCGTATGCTAGTGTGTGTTCAGATCAACAGGAATGCTGGTGTCACAAAACGAAGAGCCTGGATGTCAACATTATGGGCCTCCCTCCTCTCCTCCTCCCAATCAATACCGTCCTCTATTTTTGGAGCTTCTTGAGATCCATCTTGGAGAAGACCACCTTCATCTTGAGGTCCAGGCAAATCCTCATAGTTCTCATCCAGTTGCAAATGGAGGTAGATGATGAATCTCTCATAAAAGCAAACAACGCTGCATTTTCTTTTATGGAGTGGGAGACCTGCTAAGAAAGTGTCAAAGCTTTTGTACGACTTCCTTTGTCTGCTTTAGGTTAAGGGCATGAAGGAACGGAACACCTTCAAACTCCACTTAACCAACAAAAGCATTTGTGAACTCAAGGTGTTGAGTAGTAAGCTGAGAATCAAGGGACCTCAACACATTTGCAAGAACAAACTCAGCGTTGAACATTTTAAAAATATCTGGCTGGCAATGGTATTGTTTGACTTTGTAGATAAAGTCAAACAGCCTGACTTTAGGTGTCTCAACAATAGTTTCATCTTCCTCCTCCACAATTGCTAGCACCAGCCTATATTTGTCCAAAAATCAATAGAAGCAAACAAGCTGTCAATGAGCACCAAGTTCAAACAATGTGAAGAATTTATCGGCAAATAACAACAGAACAGAAACAACCATAACAATGCGAAGGGAGCAAGTCATACGTGAAGAAATATCTCCCATCGCGTTGTAATGGTCATTTTTTTCAAGTAGCTAAATAACCCTCAACGATAGCAAAATGTGAGATATACCAACGCTACAACTTAGAATGATCACCAAAATACGACGGTGGCCATCCTTATAGGAAGATTAGTAGAAAACTACTCGAAGCTTAAGCAAACGAGAACATGACAAAAAGTTGAGCGTAGCAGACATTCTCTCTTAAAAAATGAGCGCAACACCATGACGGGAGTTTATCTTAATGGAAAGAACATGCCTCCTTGCGTTGTTATGGTCGTTTTTGGGGCAATATGCATAATTCAATCCAAACAAAGAGAAATATAAGGAAATTGGAAGGCACAAACACATAAAATGGTAAGAGTTACCTCCATAATGGATAACAAGGAAGGATTCAAGGTTTGACGAAGGCATAGTGAAAGACTCAGACAAAGACAAAGTGCATGTGACAAGGAAACAGAAAAAGAAGGAATGAGAGTGGGAACATTGGGTAGGCTCAGGAAAAGGGCTTGAAGACTGATACTTTTTCCACATGGCCTAAAACTATCAAAAATTGCATGATGTAATTGACATGGTGCATTCAATACCAATTAATGCTATATTTAATTTTGCATGCCGTCACTTTCGTTATCGTGGGTCTCCCGACCATTGTTGCTTTTGTGTGTTCGTCTTCATCTTCTTCTTTCACGACTACGCTGTTGCTTTCGTCTCGTCTTCTTCGTCTTCATCCCCTCATGATGACTACACCATTCTGTGGTGGCTGATTCCACGACCTCGCACATGTACTACAATGACGTGCATTGGGTTTTTGACTGATTCCATAGTTTTTGGATTTCTCTGTCGATATTCGCTATTGCGGTCGCCTTCTCATTTTTGTGTCGTTTTCGTGTTTCTTTGAGATACGACCTTTGCATAGGTGCCTGTCTAATGTAGGTAGCTCAGAAAACATTGTATCCACCAAAACAACCATAATAACACGTTGAGAGATCATCCCATCGGCAATTTTACTATGTATTGTGCCGTTGTTGTCGCTTTGGGGGATATAAAGTTTAAGAGGTGAGGTCCCTTCTATCTACAAAAACTACCACAATAATGCGAGCGGAGGGCATTCTCCGCGGCAAGTATGTGTCGTATCACATTGTTGTGGTCTTTTTGTAGTAGCAAAGAGAAATGCAAGACAGGAAGTCCTTTCCATCCCCCAAAACTACCACCACAACGCGATGCTAGGTCATCCTACCGTGGCAAGTATACCCCATATCATGTTGTTGTGGTCCTTTTGGGTGTGAAGGTATGTTTCGTTTGAATGAAGATGTTTGAATGCAAAATCTTATGTTTCGGTAAATGACCACAACAATGCGATACAGACCAATCTTGGTCAGAGGATGACCACCATCACGTTGTTGTGGTCGTGTCTTGTTTTTGTGCTTCTCTGAGATACGACCTTAGCATAGGTTCTCATCAAATGTAGGTAGCTTAGAAAACATTGTATCCACCAAAACGACCACAACAACGTGTTGGGAGGTCATCCCAACAGAAATTATACTCTTGTATCACGCTGGTTGTGGTCTCTTTGGGGTGTGAAGGTATGTTTTGTTTAAATGAAGACATTTGAATGCAAAATCTTATGTTTCAATAAATAACCACAATAATGCTATACAGACCAATCTTGGTCAGAGGATGACCTCCATCGTGTTGTTGTGGTCATTTCTTGTTTTTGTATATTCGGTTCTATCTACAAAAACACCACAATAACACGAGGGGAGGGCATTCTACCTACAGGTATGTGTCATATCACATTGTTTTGGTTGTTTTTGTAGCAAAGAGAAATGCAAGATGGGAAGTCCTTTCCATCCCCGAAAACTACCACCACAACACAATGCTAAGTCATCCTTCCCACAAGTATATCCAATATCGCATAAGTTGTGGTCATTTTGGGTGTGAAGGTATGTTTTGCTTGAATGAAGATGTTTGAATGCAAAATCTAATGTTTCAGTAAATGACCACAACAACATAATATAGACCAATCTTGGACCTCCATCTCGTTGTTGTGGTCGTTTCTTGTTTTCATGTGTTCGGTTCTTCTATGTCATTTTCTCAACTTGCTCGTCATCATATCGTTATTGTTACCATTTATAATAGGTTGTCTTGTGTTTTCATGGTTTCAACTACTATCATGGCTAGGATGAAGTCCACGTGCCGTCATACCTCAATCACCAAATGATTCTGGCATAACGAGACAAAAAGGAAAGGGCAATAACATAGATATTATGAATCAAGCTCGCAGAACCCAAAAGAGAAATTATGCCATCATGCTAAGAGAGATTCGCAAGGTGCAGAAGCACATGTCCATTGCCATACCAAGACTTCCCTTCCAAAGATTGGTCAGGGGTATTTGTTCGAATTATGACCTGGATATATGCTAGCAAGCTTCTGCCTTGGGTTGCCTCCAAGAGTCCGCGCAGGAAGAGTCCGCGCGGGAAGACTTCCTTGTGGAGTTCTTTCAGGATAGCTTTGTCTTGCGAAACATGCCCATCGAGTTACCATCATGCCTAGGGACATGGCTTCTCTTCGGTGTCTCCATTTCAGGTAGTACGACAAGACTCTTGAGCTTGTCGTTATTCCTGTGATTGGAGGATGAGCGAGATCTTGGAGGTCCCTCCCATTCTAAGGCAAAGGGTTAAGGTCGAGGAGGTGCCAATCGCCCATAATCGAGACACTCACTCAAAGAGGAGGGCTAAAACCTTGGGCGATCAGACATTTTGAACGCGCAAGATGCGGCTGAGCGGGTGTAGGAGTAGATACAAGAGACCCTGTGACAATTGGAGGAGGAGATGGGGGCTAAAGTTGAAAGGAGAAGAGTTCAGGAAAGAAGAGATTGAGACGAAGGGAGAAACAAGAGTTGGCTTCCAAGCTTCTTTGCAACAAACTCGTAGTCCCTCGAATTCCTGAGGCTGTACTTTGAAGTCCAGGTCTCAATTCGCAATGCCAACTAATTTTTCATTGTCGGGGCACCGACAAAGTGAATATTCTATCTGACTCTTCTAGGGAGGTCAACGATGATTTGATGTCCCTCATTCTCAGGTTGGTGGCATTCTAATGTATCTTTTCACTTGTGTGGTCCATTGTAATATTTTCCAATTTCATGTTCGGCTTCTATTTGCAGCCTCATCATTTCAAGACTACCAGAAAATTACCAGTCGTCAGTGTACATGGTGAATTCTTTGGTCTCAGTGGTCCTTGCATCCAAGGTCACTAGCATGATCGATATCTGTGATTGACTGGTTCTACACCTGCATCATCGATCTGATGTAAACTGTTTTCTTTTCATACCACGAGGAGTAAGTGGCTTAATTTCTTTCATTGCTACTATTCATAGTTTGGCCCTTGGGTTCGTTTTTCTTATACATAATTTTCACTCCATCCTTTTGCTTCTTGTAGTGTCCATTGGAGTTTAGTGATGTACCACCTATCGCGACCAAGAAATGTTACTTGGTCAACTCCATTGGTGGCACTCATTCTAACATTATGCTGTGAGTACATGCAATAAAAGTAATTCTTTATTTTTTTCTTATCATATGGATATTATTATTTTGTTTGGGATGCAAATCCTTGAGGAAATTCATTGGCAGCCCTAGAGGGTGTCACCCAAGATGATTTTGTAAGTTGCACAAGATATATTAGATGTAGGGTTCCACATCAACCGGGATGGTAGCTCTTATGGTTGATGTGTCACATTCCATGCCTTTTTGTTGATGCACACTTTGCTTGAAATACCATTAGAGGTACAATTTTATACATCACATTCTAAACACCTTTCTAACAATCTTTTGTTTTATGATTGTTATTCATCCTTGACCTTTCTTTTTATTTTTTGTAGAACCCCCCCACTAAATGCTTACGAGGAGGAGGACTACGAAATTTTTTAGAGCGAGCTTATCAAACAGATAATCAACCAAGTTAATATTAGGCCTTGGGATGCCCCCTATCCTTTCGCGCCACTAGCCCCATGACGATGCATCCCCGTCCCCCCTCAACGTGATGTTGCGGGAACTATCCACCTCGATAGTCCCGATCATCCTCCTCCTGGTCGTGTGGAGTCCTCCCCTGATAGTTTTTATTTTCCACCACCCCAAACATCATAGGGGATTTGTAATTTTGACCTCTGTACAAAATTTATCATCTCTTGTTGTAGTATTTTTGTAATAAATGTCTCTTGTTAATAGCACCGTGTTATAGACAAGGAAAAAATGATGATCAACTTCCTATGTTGTAAAAGTGAATGCTAACACGATTTTGTGAGGGACCACAACAACACGATATGGGTTCTCTTTCAACACAAGACTAGCCCCTGTCGCGTTGTTATAGTATTTTGTAATGAATGTGTCTTATTAATAGAATTATGTTATAGACAAAGAAAAAGATTACCTTAATCTCACTCAAAATATTACGAGAGAGAGAGAGAGAGAGAGAGAGAGAGAGAGAGAGAGAGAGAGAGAGAGAGAGAGAATTATAACTACAAAGAAAGATTAAGAACATCTCTCTCTCTCTCTCTCATCATGATGACATCAGTAAATAGTAATCATCATGATGACATCAAAAAATAATAATTCTCTCTCTCTCTCTCTCTCAATCATCATGATGACATCAGCAAATAGTAATCATCATGATGACATCAAAAAATAATAATCATCATGATGACATCAGTAAATAGTACTTACAATCATCCCCCAATTGTATTCATCATAAATTCACACACGAACACACACGCTTGAGCCAATGGTTAAAAGATGAACTTACACATTACACGGGCACACACGCTTGAACCCTGGTTAAGATTACACACACTCCTTTGTCAACACAGCCACTTTATCAACACACCATCCTTTGCTAATAGTGAGGTAGTGTAAAAACTATGGAAAAATCGCCTTTCCTATGCGCGAAGGATGCACGAAGGAGGTATTAGACTTTATAGAGCTTTTCGAGCCCGCCATCCAACACCTAGTGTCCCCTCAATCATTGGGAAAGAGACTGAACATAATAAAAGTGCTCAAATTTTTGCAAGGTTTGGAGTTGGCCCTTCTGGAGGGAGGTAAGCCTTTCTCCTTCCCTTTTCTCCTTGCTACATAACTCGAGCGTTAACTCAGTGCTTTACTCAGTGGTTCCGTAGGAAAGCCTAACTAAGTGCTTGCAGCTTAACTCAATGGTTCCATAGGTAAGACTAACTCAGTGATTTCTCTTTGCAGGACAAAAGAGAGACTGTAGAAGCCAACAAGCAGGCCCTGCAAAAAATTGCTGAGGCAAAATCTGAGTGTGACTAGAGGATAGCCCAAGCTGAAGATTAGCTAAAGAACGAGGTTAGGGATGCAAAACTGGTGTATCACAGAATATATAGAAAGGAGGGACTTGAGTACAGTGTCTTCTTTGAAAATGATGCTAAAATCTCTGCTCAACTTAGGAAAGTTGTAGCCTTGAAAGACTCTTTTTAAGGGATAGTCATTTTGTAATATCTTTTTAAGTTAGGCTTCTTCAACAAAAAGCCATTTTGTAATATATCTTTCTTTTTATGCTGATAATATAAATTTGTGCCCTTACGTCCTTCTCACTCTAATGTAAACCAAAAAATTATCTTGTTGAAACTCACCAAAAAGTTATCTTGTTGAAATTCCCTCAGATCTTTGCTTGAGTCTCTCTCTCTCTCTCTCACCCTCTGAGACAAAATCAAAATTGGTGGTAAAATGCTCCATATAGATGCCCTTATTTCTTAGCTCTTTTCCTGAGTATAACTCTCTATCTCAGGCAAAAGAAATAGACACAACAAAATTTCAGTTGGTGGGAAAATACTTTAATCAAATATCCAATTCTCTCAAATCTTTGCCTTAGACTCTCTCTCTCTCTTGATGGGAAAATACATTCATCAAATGTTCATTTCTCTTTGCTCTACGAAAACTACCACAATAACGCAAGGGGAGGGCATTGTACTGGCAAGTATGTGTCGTATTGCGTTGTTGTGGTCTTTTTTGTAGCAAATAGAAATGCAAGACGGGAAGTCCTTTCCATCCCCCAAAACTACCACCACAACGTGATGCTAGGTCATCCTACCAGCAAAAAATATACCCCATATCACATTGTTGTGGCCGTTTTGGTTGTGAAGGTCTGTTTCGTTTTGAATGAAGATTTTTTAATGCAAAATCTTATGTTTCGGTAAATGAAGATGTTTGAATGCAAGATCTTATGTTTCAAGACAAGATTACCCTCTGTCACGTTGCTGTGGTCTTTTGTAATAAACATGTCTTTTTAATAGCACCATCTTATAGACAATAACAAAATGATGATCAGCTTCCTTAGTTGTAAAAGAGAATGCAAACATGAGGTACTAAACATGATTTTTTTGTATCATTATTCACTAAACATGATTTTTGTGAGCAACCACAACAATGTGATAATACGGGTTCTCTTTCAACACAGGACTACCCCTTGTCATGTTGTTATGGTCTTTTATAATAAACATGTCTTGTTAATAGAATTGTGTTATAGACAAGGAAAAAGATGATGATGAACTTCCTTGGTATGATCACCATCTAGATACAAAAAGGCTTGTACATACTTTCTCTTTCTATTTTAACGTACAAAAAAAAAAATCAAAAGAGTAGCTTCATTCTATGCAGTCTACCCAGCGTTGATTGATGCACACTTTCTGTGATCGCCACTCTGAGTGTTTTTGCGCAACATTTGACCCTCTGTATGCTTGTTGCCTTTTGCTTTTTGTGCTACTTGATGTGCTCTGTAAGGCCTCATGCGCTGCAATTCACTTCTAATTCGTAATTTCTGCAGAATCTTCCAGTAGAACTATTGGAATACTTCATGTAGATTGTTTGCTTTCACTTTCCCTCCTGCATGTCTAGTGTGGCAAAAGTATGCATTTCATGCTCGATAGTGAGACTTCTCCATTCCTTGTGTTGACTATACTGATGGAGTTCCATACTCTTTCACAAACCATGGTAGATGGTTGTATATTATGTGCTGCAGAAAGACAATTATGAATGAAATGAGTTCTGAACTTACAATGCATAATGAATGAAACGAGTCCTTGTTGAATGAATGAAATGAATTAAACCATATAATGCGTGATGTTTAATTCGCTCCATGTATCTTTCATCGATTTTTGAAATTTCTCAATGGTGGCTTCGAAGATGTTAAGTTCATTATTTTCCCAATGTTTCTTCTCGCAAAAATGGAAGATCTTGTCTATGTATTTCCACACATCTGCCTTCTTTGTTCTTGAACTGCCATCATTCCCATGATCCTTTACTGCATTATGCAATGCTTTTCATTTCTCATATGACACTGTAGTGCTCCTCCTCCTTGTTTCTACATTATGTCTATTGTTGGAAAGAAAGCACCTTTCTTTCACTCCAACAATTGATGGCTTTGATGATACTTGGACGCTCTTTGTTGACCTCTTTTTGTCAACTGTTATCTTGAGTTGCCCCCATGCAAGCCAATGTGAGATAGAACTTTTTCCTCTGATAGCCCTTTTGCTCGTGCATATAGGCAAGAGCTTCCAAGCAAATTCAATGTACATGAATACAAGTTTCTCAATTATGTTGCACAACAGTGCATGCAATGTGCGAATATGTACTCTTTCAAGAGGAATATTTAGCATAGGTTGGAAGTTTGGATCTTTCTCATGCCTGCTAGGCCCGTTTGACCATTTTCTTTTATCCATCATACTTGCATGTTCCATGCAGTATAGGCAGGGGCACTTTACATTTTCATCCTTTGAAATATTGTACATGCACTCGAGTGTTTTCAAGTCTCCAAAAATATAAAAGCAAAAGAATTGTTATTAAATGCTTCCTCTTTAGAAGAATTGTTTGGGAATGCTTTTTATGTCATTCTCTTAATACAAGCCATACCTGCCATATGCCATGGCTTCCACAGTGAAAATTTTTATATTTTCTACATAAACCATTTCTCCTTCATTTTGCCTCCTAATTATGTTAGGTATGTTTGTATTATAGAACACCCAATGGAGGGTATCACGGTCCCTACATGATAAGACTAAAAGCAAGATTTCTTTAATGAAAGAGTTCATGAAACTAAAAATAAAAGAATAAATTCATACCTCAAATGACCCAAGCCACCAAATGTTGTTCTCTAATTGTATACGAAAATATCTAGGATCTTTTTTTTGTATTGTGTTATCCAATGCCCTGTTCATTAATGTGATTATTATTCTCTCTGTTTTCCTTTGCTTCATAACTTCACATTCATCAAGTTTGATAACAAACTTAAGGACTCCTCTAGTCTCTACCAAGGTCATTCCAAAAAATTGGACCATTTTCTTTTGTAATATCTTCAAATCAAAGAAAATATTATTGGTCTTATCATATCTTATTTCTTCGCCGTGTTATTTGAAAAGATGCAGGGGAGAAGAGAGCTTGAGCTCTTGCAAGCACACACACACTCACAAAACCCTAAAAGAGAACACACAAGGTGAGAGGCTGAAAATCTTCTTCTTCTTCACACAACACTCAACACACCATATACAAAGATAAGAGTACACACCATATAAAAAGGTACTCAACCAAATACATATACTAGGGTTCTCTATAGTGTGAACCCAACTAAATGAGCTGGCACTATAACTATGCCAGTCTCTAGAATGGCTATCACACAGCTTGTCATCCCACTGGCCGCATATCACCCATGATCTCACCAACCATGCCAGTGGTGTAAGTGTGGGGCCTATCCCCTAGGCGGGTCATCAGTGTTGTCCACCGCCTCTCTAGATGAGTTTGATATCTCAACACTCCCCCTCGAGCTCAACTCCATCTCATGTACACCAAGCGAAGTCCTAAATCTGCAGAGCTTCTCTGTACCCAATGCTTTAGTGAAGATGTTAGCGACCTGATCTTGTGTGCTAACATAAACAAGGTCAACGTCTCCTACCAAAACCTTCTCTCTGACAAAATGGTAGTGGACCTCTATATGCTTCATGCGTGCATGTAAAACTGGGCTCCTAGCTAATTGTATACTGCTAATGTCGTCACAGAAAATGACAACTTGTCTATCCATTGATAGACCCAAATCTGCAAGTAGCTTTCTCAACCAAGCTACCCCACATGCTGCCATAGCAGCACCTCTGTACTCAGTCTTTGTGTACTGGATAGAGCAACCGTAGGCTGTTCTTGCGGCTCCAAGTCACCGCAGCACTCCCCAAAGAAAACATGAAGCCACTAGTAGATCTTCTATCTGAGATACTACCAGCCCACAATTAGCATCTGTGTACCCATGTACACATATCTCTGTCCCAGTTTCATAAAATAGTCCACAATGCAAAGTAGACCTCACATACCTCAGTATGCATCTCAATGCATCCAAATGCGGCTTCCGAGGAACCTGCATAAACTAACTCACCAACTCAACAGCATAGCTCAAATCTGGCCTGGTGATCATCATGTAGATCAAGCTTCCTACTATGCACCTATACATAGTAGGATCCTCCAAAATCTCTCTCCTGAATTTGCACTCAACTTGCCATTCTGATCCAATGGCATTGAGATAGGCTTACAAGAGTACTAGTAATCCTTGATAAGTGAGTGCTAGTAAGTTCTCCAATTTTGTTACAAGAAAATAAACATGTACCATACTTGAACAAGATGTCCAAGCCATACTGTCTTTGCAGTAATCCAATACCATGTGGTGACCTGATCACCTCAATGCCCAAGAAATATCTGAACTCCCTCAGATCCTTCAGCTCAAACTTCTGTCTAAGCAAGATCTTTACATCAAAGATCTCTACATCATGGTCCCCCTAGTAATGATCAACATAGATGACAACAAGCACAACCCCTCTATCACTGTGTCTCACATACAAGATCTTTACATCAAAGATCTCTACATCATGGTCCCCCCAGTAATGAGATCAACATAGATGACAACAAGCACAACCCCTCTATCACTGTGTCTCACATACAGCGAGAAATCTGCATTGGCTACATGAAAGCCAATAGTGACAAGATATTCAGAAATCTTGTCAGACCATGCTCTTGGCACTTAAGCCATACAAGGCTTTCTTCAACCTACAAACATGCTTGGGATGACTCACATCCTCATAACTAGGTGGTTGCAACATATACACCTCTTCCTACAAATCCCCATGCAAGAATGCATTCTTTACATCCATCTGATGTAAAGTGACGTAGCCACTGCTATCACAACTCTCATTGTTGTCATCTTGGCGACTAGGCTGAAAGTTTCCTCATAATCAATGCCATATGTCTGCGCATATCCTTTGGCTACCAATCTAGCCTTGTACCTGCTTATGCTTCCATCTCTGTTACACCCACTTGCATCCAATGGCTTTCTTGCCTTCAGCAAGCAATTGCACTAAATCCTAAGTCTCATTTCCATATAGTGCATCCATCTCCTCATCCATAGCTTTCTCCCCCACCAACACATTTCCAACAGTCTCATTAATGCATGTGGGCTCTACAACCTGCACAACTTTTGCCATGTATGCATAGTGATGTGCCACATAACCATCATAGGTAAAGCTCTGCACAGGATTCTTCACTCTCCCAGATCTTTGTAGCGTTGCATTCATGGCTTCCATAGCCTTCTTTACACCAGGTGTTCTCATAGCTAAGCAAACACCACAAGCATGGAGTGACAAGATTAGTAGGTATCTTGTAAGCATTGGATTTTATGTGGGAAATTCATATTCTTAACTATATGTGAAAAAAAATAGAGAATGGTTTAGTGATGATTGTCATTTATGTGGATGACTTGATAGTTACAAGTGATTGTGAGAATGATATTGCCAAGGCAAATGTATCATTAAGAAGCCAGTTTGACATGAAATATTTGGGAGAGTTGAGGTTCTTTCTTGGCATTAAGGTTATCATGACATCATATGGTATTTGGTTAGTGCAAAGGCAATATTCCTTGGATATGTTGGCAAAGTATGACATGATTGGATGCAAGACTATGGTGACACCACTAGAGCAGAACATAAAGAGAAGGGCTTATCTTGGTGATGAGTTGGTTGGTAGTTTGATTTACTTGACCATTACTAGACCGGACTTATGTTATGTAGTGGGACTAGTTAGTCAGTTTATGCAGAGTCCCAGGAAGCCACATTTGGATGCTGCATAGTAGGAAGATCATGAGATATGTGAAGACCACTACCCATTATGGTTTATTTTATGAGCATATAAAGGATGTGATAGTGTACGGCTACATAGATGCAGCTTGGGCAAGTAGTGCTTCTAATGACAAGAGATCTACTAGTGGTGGGTATGCATTTAGCATGGGGAGTGTTGCAGTGATTTAGAGCAGCAAGAAGCAACCCATATATTCTTTATCTAGCATAGAGGCAAAGTATAGAGGAGAAACTATAGCTGCATGTGAGGCGGTATAGCTAAAAAAGTTACTTGGTAATTTGGGGCAGCATCATGATGGAGCTATCTATATACAGGATTAAGGACAACCCCACCTCCCTCCACGTGGGCAAAGGAGGTGGGGCTAATTTAAAATAACCACTCCTCCTGCAAGCGTGAGGAGGAGCCAACTCTCACATCTTCCAATGCAATTTTGAATTTGAATCTAAGAAGATCTCATCTCACATCTTTCAATGAAATCTTTGTATACATGATTACATACCTATAGATACACACACTTATATATATTATGTATGTATGTGTATCGATATAGGTATGTAAGCATGTATATATAAATAGATTTATATGTATGTCGATGCACACACATGTATGTTCATGCACACACACACACAACACACAGACACCAACACATGATACGTACACACACGCATACAAACACACATACACACACTCGCACGCATGGACACACGTGCAACATATAGAGATATGCACACTTGCACACATGCTCAAGCTTGCACATACACACACAAACATATATATTATGTGCATGTGTAAGAGAGAGAATATACATACACACACGTATATATATTATGTATGTATGTGTATCTATAGGTATGTAAGTATGTATATATAAATAGATTTATATGTATATCGACGCGCACATATATGTTCATGCATACACACACATATATAACACACAGACACAAGCACATGATACGTGCACACACGCATGCAAACACACATACACACACTCGCACACATGGACACACATGCAACATATAGAGATATGCACACTTGCACACAGACACAAGCTTGCACATGCACACATGTGTATACATGCACACAAGCACATAAATACACTCACATACACAAGTACATGTGCACACACATGGACATGCACACACTCACACACACACATATGCACCTGCACGTGCACACACATAGATGTACATACGAGTATATTCACATGCTCACACACACATACATGCAGACACTCGCTATGGATACACATATATAAAAACATACACACCATGTACACACACACACACACACACACACACACAACAAATACACACTAACACATACACACAATCAAGACACTTGCACACAACAAATACACACTAACACATACACACAATCAAGACACTTGCACAACACATGCACGTATGAAGACATTACACAATCACACATACGTGTGTATGTGCACACACAATCACATACATATGTATGCAAAAGAGAAGATAAAAGACATTGTATATAAGATACACTTATTTAAAAGTGAACACACCTCATCATGCATCCCCACATGTTAAAATTTAATATTAATTAAAAATATATGTGTATATGTGTTTATTTATTTTATAAATGCACATGTATATATAGGTATACGTCTCTAAATATAATAAAACATAATATTATAGATAATATATATTTACATGTGGGTGTGTGTTTGTGTGAGAGAGAGAGAGAAAGAGAGATAGATAGATAGAGAGAGAGAGAGAGAGAGAGAGAGAGAGAGAGAGTGCACGTGTGCATGAGAGAAAGAAGTGTGTTTGTGTGTGTGCATGAATGTATCTCTGTGTGTGTGTGTGTGCATGAATGTATATGTGTCTGTGCATGAATGTATGTGTGTGTGTGTGTGTGTGTGTGTGTGTGTGTGTGTGTGTGTGAGAGAGAGAGAGAGAGAGAGAGAGTTTCTATATGTGGGTGTGTGTGTGTGTGTGAGAGAGAGAGAGGGAGAGGGAGAGAGAGAGAGTTTCTATATGTGGGAGTGTGTGTGAGAAGAGAGATAGCATGTGTGTGTGTGTGTGTGTGTGGAGGGAAGAGAGAGAGAGAGAGAGAGAGAGAGAGAAACTTAGAGAGAGACAGAGACATGGAAATCTATGTGTGAGAGTGTGTAGAGGGAAAGAGTGTGTGTTTGCATTAGTACATGTGCATGTGTGTACATGTGTGTGAGTGTAAGAGAGAGAGAGAGAGAGAGAGAGAGAGAGAGAGAGAGAGAGAGAGCGAGAGTTTCCACATTTAAGAGTGTGCATGAAGAGAGAGAGTGTGTGTGTGCATGAGAGAGAGAGAGAGAGAGAGAGAGAGAGAGAGAGAGAGGCTAAGAATTTCTATGTAGGAGATAGTTTGTGTGGGAGGAGATAGTGTGTGTTTTCATTAGTGTATGTACGGTGTGTACATGTGTGTGTGTGTGTGTGTGTGTGTGTGTGAGAGAGAGAGAGAGAGAGAGAGAGGCAGATAATTTCTACGTAGGAGATAGTTTGTGTGGGAGGAGAGAGTGTGCGTTTATATTAGTGTATATGCAGTGTGTACATGTGTGTGTGTGTGTGTGTGTGTGTGTGTGTGTGTGTGAGAGAGAGAGAGAGAGAGAGAGAGAGAGAGAGAGAGTATATGCATGCATTCCTGTCCAGGAATATTGTGGAAGAGATTTCGAGAAGAAATGATAGAAGATTTTCTATACCAGCTATCGAGAAGCAGGGGTCAGTTTTTTGGTATTGAACAATTAGCTGAAACTCATGCACTACTACATTTAGAAGAAATTCTTCATGCTCAGAGACGGACATTGGCAGATTTTGAAGGAATGCCTGAACTAAACAGAATTGATTTGGAAGTCTTGGGTGAAAATAGATTGCTTTTGGAAGAGAGATCTTTTGATACTGTCGAACAATCTAACCTGTCAAGTGCTATGGAGTCAACATTAACAGATAGCCAGCGTGTTGCTTTCGATGCTGTAATGCATGCAATTGCGACAGATGCAGGTGACATTTTTTTCCTAGATGGTCCGGGGGATCGGGCAAGACCTATTTGTATAATTGCTTGCTTGCGGGAGTACGTGGACAAGGATATGTTGCTTTGGCCACTGCATCATCAGGTATTGCTTCTCTTCTCTTGGTGGCAAATGGACGTACTGCACATTCTAGATTCAAGATACCTCTGGAGCTAAACAATTCTTCAACTTGCAAAATCCCTGTACATGGACAACTTGCTGAGGTTTTGAGAGTTTGTAAGCTCATTATTTGGGATGAGGCTCCAATGATTCATCGTTATGCTTTTGAAGCATTGGATAGGAGCTTACAAGGTGTATTATTCTCAAATAAGCCATTTGGTGGAAAGGTTGTATTAATGGGGGGAGATTTTAGACAAATCTTGCCTATTATTTATGAAGGAAAGACGTGAGGATATTTTTAATGCAGCATTGTGTCGTTCCTTTCTATGGAACTCTATCAAATTTCTAAAGTTAACAAGACTACTGCCTTGCCATCATTTCTCAACATCTCGACAAAGATGAAGGGTTTGTCTAGCATGGACATGACAACAAGACAAATTGCAGAAACAGAGATTGAAAACCACAGAAACACCTCAACAACAAACACACATACGCCTTTCCTACAGTGTAAATTAAGCTTCACGCAGCAGCCAGAGCTGCAAACTGGGAGCTTGGTGCAGGGCAACTCCCCGGCAGCAGCGGCGCCAAAAATGTGCGCTTTTGCCGCACAGGTCGTAGCTGGGGACTTGCCGAGCACCGTATGCGAGCCACGAATGGCTGCAAGCATACAACCAGGGAAGGAAGCTCAAACAGAATGCCAAAGGGTGTGTCACTCACCGCTCAACCGCCGCCTTGAAGGATTCCCGCGTCGCAGTGAAGAAGGAGCCGCCGTCGCCGCTCTACCGCCTCTCCGCCGCCGTGCCACTACACAGTGCTCGATCGCTCTCTCATTCTCTCTCTCTCTCTCTCTCTCACACGCAGGAGAAGGAAACCAAAGAGATAAGGCAAGAGCACTCTTGTATTCACAATACATGAGAATGAGGATTTTAGGGTTACATTTGACTCTTATAGGTGACTTGGCCGTTCACACTTGGACACCCATACATGGCCGGCCGACCCTAACCCTTATCCTACTGATATTCAAGGTGCGCCTCTCATTGGCGATCACCCAATCCCTTCATCCTTAACATATGGTGCCGACAAGCCCAGCCCATGACTCAGAATATTTAAATTAATGGCGTAAAACATAGTACGTCTCAATGTCCATCATAGGTTAACAGAGGTGGATATCCGCCCCAAAGGTCAATTGTGTTCAAAAATTCTGTGGAATATAGGAATGAATTTTCATCATTTTCAAGAATTGAATCTGCACTGAAATATTGCTTAGACTCGCCAAGCATTGCATCCAAAGCTGTCTTATTCACAATATCCACTTGACTGTTTATCGAAGCAAGAATAGCACGCTCACTAAAGTACGAAGCATATGTCGTAGTGATAGCCAATTCAGAGTATACCCAATGTACCAAGTCTTTAAGAGTCGATCTTTGCAAGACCATATTACTTGGTAGTGTCACCATCGTATTATTATCACTATAATCCACTCCATTCCCAATATTCATGACCCACAGTTTAAAATCATTGCATCCATTAGTATTGCTTGATTGAATACACATATTTCCAATTGCATTTCTGTTTCTTTTGTTATTTTTTCGCTCCGCGTGTGGGTGTGCATTCTGTTATCTGGTTTTCTGCGTGTGAGGGGGGATTTCTTAATCCCTAGACCTGTGCTGTGTGCGAACTGCACTGCGGCCAAGGCTGAACCCTAGATAGAAACCCTAGAAAACTTATCCCAAACAAAAAAAAAAAGAAAAAAAAGAAAAAAGAAAAAATTAATTTCAAAAAAATTTAAAAAATCAAAAAAATCAAAAAAAAATAAATTTTATTTCTAAAGAAAAGAAAAACCAAACGTGTGGAGAGGAAAGATTTTTTAATTGGAGAAAAAAAAATTGAAAAGAAAGAACCCCAATTGACCCACGACCCACGCCCCGGCCTCGGTCTCGGTCTCGGTCTCGGTCTTTTGATATATATATATAGGAGAGTGAGCCTCCATAGCTTTCTTTCGAGTGAGAGCTTATGGGAAGTTGTGCCCTATATGTAGCCCACTCCCCAAGGAGTAAAGTGAGCATGTGGGATAAAGCCCTCACCCTTTCCTCCACAAGCAAATAGGCTTTTGCCCCTTCCCCCATAGGGAAACGGACTGTTTTGAGGACCACAGGAGCTCTAAATAGGCGAACACGGTGCTGTAAAGCACACTAGGACCCTTTGAACGATATGCTCGTTTCGAGCTATCACTCACACGCCCTAGTCCAGGTTCGACCATAAGTAAGGGGATAAAAAGCGGGTTAAAAACAATCTAAAAACAAGTAAAAACGGGGTGCGAAACACCTAAGAAACCACTTGTGTGAGTTTCAAGGGTAGTTACCAACGCACGTAGGGTACCCACGTCACATGCATCTACGTTCTGGTCGGGTGCTAGAGCCTGAACCACTAGAAAGCGTTTTAGTCTACGCAGGCTCACACCATCCCTCCACGTTAGCATCTTGGCCTTCGGCTGGAACCCAAGGGAGTGCAACCCAAGATCCACGAATAGTGGATAGTGACTCGTCCTCTCTGACTCAGAAGCCATGGAAGGGCACCCTACCAAGAACCCTGAGGAGACAAGCCAAAACATGCCAGTTTGGGACCCACAACCCGGATCTAGCATGTTTAGTCGTCTAATAGAGACCTTTAGTAGAGCTACACGCTCGGAACATGCGACAAGCGAAGTAAATGAAGAAGGAGGGGTAGTGGATTCGCCATTCACATCTTATGTAGACCCTACCCTCCCAAAGAGTGTCCATGTGGATATTCTACCCACTTCGTTTAATGAGGGCCCTACTGAGCTACCACATTCCGATGCTCTTCCTAAAGTAGAGGTCCCTAGAAGCCAACCCATAAGAAGTGACATTGCGTCCACTTCAAGAGAACCGTTTGGCACACCAAGTCTGGATGGGATATTTCTCAATGAAAATTGGGAATATGATCTACACACTGAGACTCTAACTGACCTATACACGGGTTACACATATCATGTGGGTTGGTTAGAAGTCCTACGATCTACATCTAGCGCCACTAATCTAGAAGAGCAACAGCAAATGATATGTGAGGTTATTCATAGAATTATCCAAATTGAGAGGCAAAATAGGGGAGTGAACTTAGGTTCCACTGGCCCTATGAGATTTTTGGATACAGGCAAGGCCAAACAACCAACCCTATCACAATTGGAGACTCCCTCGGTGAGTCCCATAGACCCTTCATACGTTGTTTCGCCTGGAGTCTCAATGCAGGTTGAGCCCATGAGTAGTAACTTTAGTTTTCCAACCTTGGCTCAACTTTCCATTAAGGAATCCACAATGCCTACCCCAATGATGAGCATGACAGAAAGCGCACCTGTTACCACTGTAGTTAGTACGACGCCACTACCTAGTGGAACAGTACCTGGCAACAATGCATGCCAGTGCCTATCGACCCTATGTACCTATCGCTACTCATGCTCATGTAGCTCCTACGCCTCTTAGTATACCAATGGCGTATGCTCCACGACTGCCTTATCACAACCCTTATCCAAGAGGAGCTAGGCCTAGCCACATACCATATCCTACGTCATTTGCCAACATACTCAGACCAACGCCAACTCCCATCAGCCAGGCTATCCCAGAAGTGCCTCCACCAGCTATGCCTGCTCACCTAGGTGATCTCGCAGCGTTTGCTCAGACGATCAGACGATCTATTGCGGAAAACATGCGGGGTATGCCTGAGAGAGAACCTAGAAGCAAGGTAGTACAAGTGGCTAAGCTCACTCAAAACTTCAGTGGTAACGAGGATGTTAGGAAGCACATTAAAGTCTTTGAACACGTGTGTGATTCCTTGGAAGAGCACAATGAGCTGCATAAGTGTAAAGCCTTAGGCTTAACCTTGAGTGGGAAGGCTGGAGATTGGTATCGAACCTTAAGGGTTGAAGAGCGCACTCACTACCCCACTCTTAAGAGATTGTTCTTGAAAGAATACATACGTGAGGGTGTGCTTTGGGGAGTAGCCTCTCAACTCCAAAAAGCTGAACGCGAGGAAGGGGAGTCAGTGAGAAACTTTATAAGTCGATTGAAGCATCTAAATTCTCGCTGCACTCCCGATGAGCGCTTCAATAATAACCAACTACTCGATAGATTCATCCGAGGATTGCGCCACGAGGACATATACAATGGCCTAGTCATTAGAGGTCTTACAATGTGGGAAGCAATCAATCACTGCCAATGCAATCCAGTTAGAAGACAACTTGATGATTGTAGGTAAAAAGGTGTCTTCGGAGACAAAATCCGTTAGTTCGCAAGTATCTGGGCACGAGCCAATGACAGTGAAACCTATTGCCAAGGAGCCCAAGATATCTGAAATGTCTATGACCGACCTTACTAAGGCTCTCCAAGAATACTTTAGGGGTAATCGAGCTCCTCAAAATAGCCATATGTACCCAAGAAGAGAGCAACAATGGTGTTCGGTTTGCTTAGGACCACATAGCACGAGTGAATGTCCCACGTTCAGAGTCAAATTCAATGGGAATTGCAATGCATGTGGTAAGTATGGCCATCAATCTAAAGATTGCCTAGTACTTAAGCGAATGTTGGCAAATCAGGCACCACTAGCTTGGTCTAACACACCTCAAGTACTCGCGCTAATGCCTGCACAACCTGTCGAGCAACTATCACAGCATATAGTTCCAAGGAATCCGAATGTAGTCCAATCTATGCCATTACCACCGCCAGTGCTAGGACCACAACCTCCACATCCAAGGATTACCCCTATGAACCAGATGGGTTGTGAGTCACATAGTGCGTGTGGGGATTATGAAGAGGAGATAGACCCCACTACTCCATACGGGATTGATACGTTTGAAATGACTCCCCAGTACTACATGGAGGATCATTTTGGGCAAGTCAAGCCTGTATATCAAGCGGCTGCTCTCGCCACAAGAGGGCAAAACCTTAATACTTTGGCGAGGAGACCACCTCTTCAATGCTATGAGTGTGGTGGACCGCATCGTGTAGCGGAGTGCCCTAATAGGCTACAGAAGATCGCTACTCAGATGCAACCAAATCAAGGGAGTACATCGGGAATGCCGGTACTTACATGTAATCGTTGTGGCATAGATCATTTGATCGCTCAATGTCCACATAATCCTAATGCAACCAAGATTACGCCATTGAATTTGGTTGAGGTCACCAACCAAGCACGAGGAACCACACCCGTTGTACCCGCGAATGTAGTTACACGGTCAATGCTTCAAAATCAAAACTACATTCTTGAAGAGAGGGATACTGCATCAATCGCTCAGGCAAAGAAAAAGAAAACATGGCGGAAGAGATCGCTTAATGCCACGAGCTCCAAGCCTAGTTCAAAGACTAACATAGGGACAAGAGACGACCCCGTGTATATGAATGATCCTGAAGATGATTCCGATTCAATAGAAACCATGGGGACCAAACCCACTACCTTAAGGGAGGAACCCACTCGGGAGCTCAATGAAGGAGAATCAAGCGAGTACATAAATAAGGGGAAACAGAAGGAAACTTCCTCGGCCCCACAACCAAGTCAGTTAATGCCCTCTCGACCACCCAAACTGACTGAGACTCCCCAAGACAAGCCACGTGGGCCAAAAACCCTTAAGAAAAAAATTGGAACTTACCCAAACCCAGTTGAGGAGATTGATGAACAAGTGCAACACTTAAGGGGTTTGGTGGAAGAAACACAAAGAGAACTGGAGCCAAACCCGAGAAAAATCAAAATTCCAGACACAGTGTTTCCTACGCAAGTTCAGCCTCACAGGAACCATAAACCATTAGCTATACCTAGTATCATTCGGGAAGAAAGTGAGGATAGGACATCAGGAAGTGGGCAAACACCCTTCTTGCTGGAAAGAATGTTTAGTGAGGGAATGCCTGACCCCATTAAAGAGGAAGTGATTCCATCTTCACCAGTCCCTAGTCAAGGGGTGATGTCTCAAAAAGTACCGTTGAATGTGTCTAAGCTAATGGATTTCATGTCCTCTGAAATCAGAACCACGATCATATCCAAATTATACGGAGATCCTGAGCTATTCTTAGCTCTTCGGGCATTTCTCAATGGAGAACTAAAGGCGGGGCTACCACAATTTGCAAATATGGATAGACCCGACACGCTTCAAGATGAAGGAGAACATTGGGATCTACAACCCAACCTAGATGAAGATTCGGTCATTGAAATACCTGTTAACAAGTTGGGACAGTACTTTGAAGGTGACGAATCTAATGCAACCCTCCCCATTACTACCAAGGGATTAACTCTAAAGGGAATCCTTGATGGTGGTGTTGGAGTGAGCATTGTGACTAAAAACTGTTGGGAATCTATGGGAAGACCTCACCTCGAAGTCACAAACACAGTGGTTAAAATGGCAAATGGAACTATTGCTAAACCTATTGGAATGTTAAGGGACCTTAAGATCAAGGTCCTGGGATACAAGGTAAAACATACCTTCATTGTAATGGTTTTCTCCAAGCATCCTATGTCATATCAAATGATCTTAGGACGTCCTTTCATGAGGGAAGCACAAATGGTGCATGACTGGTCGAAAAACCATGTCTACCTACAATTCCAGGACTCTGTCATTCGAGTTGATCTTGAGAATGGTCGTGCACATCCTTTAGGAAGCAAGGTTATCATTGATAATCGATCGGATACCACTATTCACTCCGCCCCATTAAGGTATTGCTATACATGCAAAAAAGAGACTGATGATGGGAAAGATTCTCCTTATATGGATGTCCTACCGGGTATGATTGAGTCGGATAACGTGGATTGGGTACACCTAGTGGCAACCATAGACACATGGGGAAATAGAGGCACAAGTTGGGTAACACCCCAATGCACCTGCAACATTCCAACGATTGATAAACACGGCCTTTAAGGAATATCTAAGGGACTTCTGTGAAGCTTTCTTAGATGATCTTTGTGTTCATTCCTCTTGGGATGAGCACTTGATGTGTTTACGAAAAATATTTGAAAGGTGTAGATTATATCGCATCTCCTTGAATCCTTTCAAATGCCAATTCTGGGTTAAACACGGAGTTATCTTAGGGCATATAGTGTCCAAAAATGGGATTTCCACGGACGAGAGTAAAATCAAGGTCATTCTGGAATTGCCACCACCCACCAACTATAAGGGAGTCCAACACTTTATGGGCCACGTTGGTTATTATCGAAGATTTATTCTATTCTTCGCCAAGATAGCTCGACCATTGTATAAGCTTCTCATCGAGTTTATTTGGACCGAAGAATATGACCGTGCCTATGAGCTATTAAAGAAGGCCTTGGCGAGTGCTCCAATCTTGAGAATGCCTAACTGGGATTTACTCTTCCATGTGCATATTGATGCATCAAACTTTGCTATTGGGTGTGTGTTAACTCAACCTGGAGAACACAAGCTAGACTACCCCATTAGCTTTGCCAGTCGCTAGTTGAACGATGCTGAGATGAACTACACCACTACGGAGCGAGAAGGGTTGGCAATGATATATGCAGTAAGGAAATTTCGTTATTACCTTCTTGCCAAGTTTGTTTTCTATGTGGATCATCAAGCATTGTTGTATCTGGTAAACAAACCATGCTCCACAAGAAGAATCACACGATGGCTATTGATTCTTCTTGAGTTTGATTTCACTGTTGTTGTGAGACTTGGCAAAAAACATGTTATGGCTGATCATTTGTCTCGCATACCTAATGGTGAGGCTCCTACGGGGGGTGATGATGACTTACCTGACACTTCCCTGTTCATGGTGGAGACAATGCTTGAATGGAGTGAGAAGATTGTTAACTTTTTGGTTAATGGATTTCCACCCAAGGAGCTTCGTAAAGATCTAGCTCAAAAGCTGATCAAAGAATGCGAACCCTATTGCCTGATAGCCGGGACTCTTTATAAAAGAGGAAAGGATGACGTTCTTAGGCGTTGTGCCCGAGAGGATGAGTATCTATACATTTTGCAAGAGGCACATATGGGTGTAGCCGGTGGTCACTTCTCAGGAGACTTAACTGCGCGAAAGATCTTACAATCGGGGTATTGGTGGCCCACTATGTTCCAAGATGCATCACTCTTTGTGAAGGGTTGCGATGAATGCCAAAGATACAAGAAACCCCAGCGGAAAGATCAGATGCCCCTACATCCGATCAAAGTAAACCAACCATTTGAAAAGTGGGGTTTAGACTTTGTAGGTCCAATTAGCCCAGCGGCCCACAACACACAATCTCGCTATATTATTATGGCCACTGACTATATGACCAAATGGGCTGAAGCGAAGGCAACACGTAAGGCTGATGCAAGGACAACAGCCAAGTTCCTCTTTGAAAATATAATCACACGCTTTGGTTGTCCTTTTGAACTTGTGAGCGACAATGGTACGCATTTTATAAATGAAGTGATTAAGGAGCTCACAACAAATTTCATGATATCCCATCATAAATCTACTCCTTATTATCCGCAAGCGAATGGCCAAGCCGAGAGTACAAACAAGACATTAATCTCTGTTTTGACAAAGACAGTTGAAGCTCATCGCACGGATTGGGATCTAAAGCTTACGACAGCTTTATGGGCCTATCGTACTGCATACGAAGTGGCTATTAATTGCACACCATTCAAAATGGTATATGGCCAAGAAGCAGTCATGCCGTGGGAATTTGTCATTCCTAGTCTTCGCGTTGCTACTCAAGAGGGTTGGGATGGTAATCCCTTAGCAGAGCATTTGTATATCCTTGAGCGGCTAAACAAAGAAAGACAATTGGCTGTGCACAATGTCCTTGTGGAGAAGGATAGAAGGAAAAAATGGTTTGATCGCCACCTAAAGGACAAGGACATCAAGGTTGGGGATAAAGTCCTAATGTATGGAGTGCGTAACGAAAAGAAGAAGCTCAAATATGCTGGTAAGGGACCGTATAGAGTATGTGAAATTACCCCGCAAGGTACCATCAAAGTGGAGACTCTCGACGGAGTTGAAACCATTGGATTCCTTAATGGGAGTAAATTCAAAAGATACTATGACCCCCTGAGCCAAGAGGAGTTACATGCAATCCATCAAAAGAAGGCAGCTAAAGAACAAGCTGAGCTTAAAAAGATACAAGCGAGAGTCGAAGCCAAAGAATGTCAACAGCGTGCTAGGCAACAACGAGAAGCCAACTTGGGAATTACGCAAGTATTTTTCGAGGAAGCAGAGGAGGATGCACTGGAATCTGACCCGCCTCTAAGATACCCAATTGAGTTACAGAGTCCTTACGGAGAGGTGTTGTATAATGCATTATTGGATACAGGAGCGCAACACAATTTGCTATCATATGGCGAGTGGTGTCAACTTGGAAAACCACCTTTATCCAAGAGTGCTATCCAAGTTCAAGGTATCAACAAGAAGAAAACCCATATCTCAGGAATTCTGCACACTCCGGTTGCCTATGACAAGGGGACCGTAATTCAAAGCTTTTTTGTTATGCCTGCTCGTACCATGGAAGGCACTGTAAACTTAGGGCGCAAATGGATGTTGGCCACCAAGTGCAATATCAATTGGGCAACCAGACAAGTCACAATGCAAGAACCAACACTCAATATGACCGCTCAAAATCCCGCTTCTAAGCCATCGACTCTGGACAAAATGCTGGATAACGAAAAATCACCAAGTCCAGTGGCAAAACCATCTTTGATTGTTTGCCACCCCTCTAACGCTTCAACGCCAAGAGTGGAAACATGCAGGGTGGTCTCTAAAGCTCCGCTTACTATGCCAAAGCGTACATACAAATGGGTCCCAAAAGCTTCGTTAACAGCTACTTCCCCTACTCAATCTCATTCAGCCACTAAGAAGCCTCGTAAAAGGAAAGCAGCTAACCACCCGAGAAAGGGCAATGTAATATCGCGATGGATCCCTAAAAAATTATTAGTATCCCAAGGGTACTACGAGGGGAATGACCAGATTTAGGTCCCTAAACATAAGCTGAATCCCTCTACCTCAACTGTAAAACCTTGCAAACCAACCACCCCAATGACAATTCAAGACCGTGGTAAGGGAAAGGTAACAGAGTGCTCCGCACCACTTCTTCCAGAGTTAGTTTGGATTCCCAAACGATATAGATCATTACCACCTAGCTCAAGAAGGAGGAAGCCACATGAAGCTTCTAGCTCCTCATGCCAGGCACACACTCATATAGAAGTTTCTACATGCTCTACACCTACTCTTGTCAACACCCAACAAAAAACCGATGAGTCTACGTCTCCCCTTGTAATAGTATCGTCGGAAACCATTTCCTCCATTCGTCAATGGGAGCGTACACTACCATCTCTACAATTGGATGTGGCCACAAGGGTCATAAAAAGCTATCTGCCCACATCACAACCTATGACCCGCTGGACAAATTGGTTTTCCAAGAGGCTGCAACATCATTGCAAATAATATGATCTACCCAAGGAAAGGGGGAGCAAGTACTCACGCTCGACATTCTAATGCTTCCTCCTTAACCTTCTCCCCTGACCATGTAATTGCCAAATTCAAGGGGATGTATATATATAGCTTCATACATAGAGAAAAAAAGAGAAAAACAAAAAATAGTAAAAAGAGCAAGAGCACAAAAAGAGGAGAAATATCCGTATATACAATCAAGAACTAGATTGACCTATCATAAACCTACTGATGCTATATCTATGTTTGCAGATATGGCAGGTACACGATCATCATACACTTCATCCACTCCCACCTTTGGTGAGAGGTATCATCTATACCTTTCTCAGATATTTCACACGTGCTATCCTGTTATTGAAACTGAATGGGATCATATAGATGTACTAGCCAGAGAGGAAAATGTTGAGGAATTAGAATGGCTAATTCGCCTATTGACCATGACTCACCCCTACTCCGTAGAGGACATATCCCCATTAGCCCAATGCTTTCCTTTTCCACAAGCTCACATGGTTACATTCTTGATGAGTTTATGTGGATGGGAAAATGAAAAGGAAATATCTGACAATGATGAATGGATGGATGAAACTCATGGCACTACTAAGGTTGACTTTATTTATTTGGATGATGCGGATAAAGGCTTAGCCTTAGGGCTAGAGCCAGGACTCTACAACATCCTCTTACCATATCCTCAGTAGTAGTGTGGTGACTGGTAGGTAGGTTAGTGTTTTCAAGTTTTTTCTAGTTTGGATTCCTTCAACGAGTCTTTAATTTTTCACACTGATGTGCCTCTCGAGGTATAGTGCTTGTTAGTTGATTGTACAGGTTAAAAAGTTTGAGGTGGGTTCGCTTTCAAGTCCTGAGACTGCCGCAACATTCATCAAAATATATCTACATCAAATTGCAAGCTGTCTCATCAAATCAAGGAGATCTCCAATTACAGGTGTAATTCTTCCATACCCACTCTCTTTCGTTTTTACTGTTCAATTAATTTCATAAACTATAATGCATGACCACATGGGAATTGTCAATGTACTACTTAGTTTTTGAAGTTGCTTGCATGCTAGTGTAAATCATTAATGAGCTTAACTTTATTGGAAATATTCCTAGGCAGCATGACGTCTTTAGTTAACCTTGGAATACGATTGTCTTAGGTCTAGGGTCAAACCATCTTAATGTTTGACACCTGGCCATGTGTGTGTTGACCTCTAGGACATAGCTATTACCCCTTTGTCGAAAGGATGCAAGACAAATTATAGTTCAAGAGCGAAGATCAAAAGAAATAGATTTTTTTTTTTAAAAGCCTACAATAAATGGCAATACAAGTCTATGATGTGCTTTAATGTTGGCCTATCGCCTTATTGATACTTGGTAGGCGAGGAGTATTCTACTCCAGACCGATGCCTTGGTTGGTAGAGGGTAGCCTTGCCTAAAGTGAGCTAATAGATTCCTGGATAATGCCTTGTATTAAACATGGTACCAGGATCGATGTTAGTTTTGCTTTAGGAAGGTCGCCATTGTGTGTAAAAATTATCACGTGCATAAAAAAATAATAATAAAGGCAAAAGGCTCCTGTAACTCTGATGTTTCTTGTGTCCCTAGGCTCGTGGTATTAACTTGTTCTTAGAGTAGACACAGTGTGGTCATCTGTTTATTTATTAAGCTTGGTTATTTTCCTTGACTTAGGCCAGTTATAAACCTTGATTAACCTTTGACACCTTGCTAACTCTTGATTTACTTTCAATAATTTTAAACTCCTGTTAATTTGCTACACTAGCTCATTCATGTGACCCTTAAACTAAGTTCTCATAGCAACATCCATTGTGGTCTAACATGCTTGAATTTATACACTTTATATCTTTTGAATTCTAGTATACTTTCACTCTACTTCCCTGTTTTGCAGACGGTCCACCACAACTACCCTATCAAGCTTACCATACCATAGCTTCCGAGGACGGAATCTACATCAGGAAGGGGGGCATGTTAACCTATGACGGACATTGAGACGTACTATGTTTTACGTCATTAATTTAAATATTCTGAGTCATGGGCCGGGCTTATCGGCACCATATGTTAAGGATGAAGGGATTGGGTGATCGCCGATGAGAGGCGCACCTTGTATATCAGTAGGATAAGGGTTAGGGTCGGCCGGCCATGTATGGGCACCCAAGTGTGAACGGCCAAGTCACCTATAAGAGTCAAATGTAACCCTAAAATCCTCATTCTCATGTGTTGTGAATACAAGAGTGCTCTTGCCTTATCTCTTTGGTTTCCTTCTCCTGCGTGTGTGAGAGAGAGAGAGAGAGAGAGTGAGAGAGCGATCGAGCACTATGTAGCGGCACGGCGGCGGACAGGCAGTAGAGCGGCGACGGCGGCTCCTTCTTCACTGCGACGCGGGAATCCTTCAAGGCGGCGGTTGAGCGGTGAGTGACACACCCTTTGGCATTCTGTTTGAGCTTCCTTCCCTGGTTGTATGCTTGCAGCCATTCGTGGCTCGCATACGGTGCTCGGCAAGTCCCCAGACAGCTACGACCTGTGCGGCAAAAGCGCACAACCTCACTGCTTGGTTTTAAAGTTAGAAGCTCCTGTTATTTTGCTTCGTAACTTGGATCCAAGACGTGGACTCTGTAATGGTACACGGATGATATGTAAGGCCTTTCACTCTAAATTCTTGGAGACTGAAATCATCACTGGGTACTAAAGTTGGTGAAAGAGTATTTCTTCCACGAATTACCTTTATATGCAGCGAGGCCCAACTACCATTCACCAACGGCTGGCATTTGGCATGTCAATAAACAAATCACAAGGCCAAACCCTAAATGTCTTGGGGTTGTATTTGGTGACTCCAGTGTTTACTCATTGGCAATTGTATGTCGCGTTGTCACGAGCATGATCTCCTCATGCCGTGAAGGTGTTACTTGAGGATAACACTAATGTGGAGTGTTCATTTGATGATCTTCAAAGTTATACACCTACAACAAACAATATTGTTTATAAGAAGGAAATCTTGATGACTTCAGAGTGACAAGTCAAGTTTCTTATTTAAGTTCTGCAATTTGATTAATTTTGTTGTGATTTCTTTTTTTATACATATTTGTCCATGGTAAAAGTACCTATTTTTGTTGTTTATGTTTTGACAGACATGTATAAGATTACCTTTACATTGGACATGCCTTTGTCGAGGATAGTAGATGAGTTATTCTCTATATTTACATAACTTTTCTTGATTACAAAGTATGGAACATGACATTCTATACTGATGTCTATCTGTACTACAGAGCCACCGCTATGGTCAGCTCCTATTATCGTAGGTCACGTAGCAGGGATTATGATTGATGCTTATAGAGATAGGTAAGTATAAGTGTAATTGTTAGGCATTGTATAAATATTTTTTGAACCTATATATAAATAATTGTATAATCTATTTGTTATGCTTTGATTTTAGGATATTGCATGACATTGATACGTTTAGGGTAAGAGTTGTCGACAAAGGCATCGAGATGTACGGGATCGGTGTTCCTGATGAGGAGTGGGGTGTCTATTTGTTTTGGAGAGAGATGGATCGACAGATGCTTTGCATCATTTGAGGGGTATTCAGTACCCGATGATTGGTTGTTTCTTACATCCATCATGACCATTGGTATTCGTTATGGGTTTTATACTACAGCTCCTCATGTACCATCCACTCGATGTTCTATTGTACGAGGTAATTTTGATTATGTTTTTTTATTATAAGATCTTTTCGAGATTTTATGTGTCGTTATGTGCAGGTCCTTTTGAGATTTGATTTATCGCTGTTTCGTTTGTGCAGGTCCTTTTGAGATTTGATTTATCGCTGTTTCGTTTGTGCAGGTCCTTTGCATTCATCGATAGTAGAGCATGTGCGGGATGGATCACCGCTTTACAATAGAGAGCGTATTGTGAGGAGACAAATGAATGATCCTTCTCATAAGAGAAGAATTCAATTTGTTGATTCTGACATTACTGACTGAGAATACGTATTTTGTGGTGCATTTTGAGAATATGTAATATTGGTTCTTTTTTGCATCTTCGTATGCTACATTACTATGATATTTTTGTTTTCGCTATAAATCTACGAGACATGGATGTTATTTTGAGATATGTATATATGAAGTGACTTGAAATAATTTATTGTGTTTACTTAAAACATGATGTAAATTGGAGAAACTGAGCCTATTTTTTCTGGAACTCTACCTGCCCGCAGCAACTCGCGGGTCCAATACTAGTTGTCATAGTGTGACAACATGAGTAGTATTCAGTCGGCTAGTAATTTGGTTTATCATGCAAGGATCAAACACATAGAGGTTCATTATCATTTCATTAGGGAGAAGTGTTGGGGATGGTCAAAAAGATTTGACATATGTGAAGACTAAAGCAGGTTACAGATATCTTTACCAAACTACTTTGTGGTAAAGAGAACTATGAGTACTTCAGAGACAGACTTGACATATGTGAAGACTAAAGAGCAAGTTGCACATATCTTTACCAAAGTACTTGGTAAAGAGAAGCATGAGTACTTCAGAGAGACTTGGAGTATATGAGATGGACATGGTGAGCTTGGGGGGGAGTGTTCATAATGCAATCTCATTGGCATCTGGTGGATAGCATTAGTATGCAAACACTAGACTAGCAACATGTGTGTGTGAATAACAATGGCGTGTCCAACTAGCCAACTGTGTGGACATTAGCATTAGGTTTATTTCAATGTGAATTGATCATTAAGTAGTGTGTTCTATTTTGTGGAATATAATGAAGGAAAGCTATGGAGCTTCTCTAGTTGGTATGAGATGATGAATTGACAGCCATGAGTATTTAGGTGTGTCTCTTTCCTTCTCTTTCAATCTCTTTTCAGCTTGTAGAAGATGCCACCTCCGTAGCCCACCAACTTCCCAAGAGAAGATACAGTGGTCATCGCATCCTCCAAAGACACTCACGTGTTTAGTCCTCACCCATGGCATCCAAGATAATCCAAGAAAACCCTCAAAACGTTACTCGCTTCCTTTAGGCCACATCAGATATCCGCAGCTATCCTACATGCTCTCCCTACCTTGCAAAAACAAGGTGAGGAATGGAGCTTAAAGCTACACAAGAGACAAGGTATCCATGGCTGTGGCATTCCAAAATAATCTAAGAAAACCCTCAAAACATCACTCCCTTCCTTCAGGTCACCATCGACAACTAGCTACCCTACACACCCTCCCTACCCTATAAGCAAAGTGAGGACTTGAGCTTGAATATGAACAAGAGACAAGGATAGCTATCGGTTGGGGAGAAGATGATTGAAGAGGTTGTCCTTGCTAGAGAAGCCATCGGTTGGGGAGAAGATGATTGAAGAGGTTGTCCTTGCTAGAGAGGTTGTCCTTGCTAGAGAAGCCATCAGTGTTGGAATTAGGGTTGCAAGAAAGCACACAAAGCTTGGAGAAGAAGAAGCAAGAATGCACACAACACACAATGTATTAGATTGTGTCAATATACAAAAGATAGGTTAGCCCTAGAAGGATGGGCGTATATACAAGTTGAGGGAGAAAACCTCCTAAAGAGAGAAAAAGTGCCCCGTGGTCCTAAGTGTGTTAACACACATCACTACCTATATATATATGGCAACAAATCCCTCCTGGGAGTGATGGTGTGAACGAGAGCTGGCACTCATGTATAGGGGAGTGCCATGCCCGAAGTAGATCAGTCCACAAAGGGGAGCAAGCCCAAAGCTTTGCGGAAAGCTTCGAACTTCTCACGAGGAAGCGCCTTTGTGAAAAGATCGACGAGGTTGTCCTGTGTTGGCACATAGGCCAAGCTGATCTCTCTTGCTGAGAGTCTCTCCCTGACATAGTGATAATGCACCTCAATGTGCTTTGTGCGAGCATGAAAAACTGGGTTTCTCACAACTGCCAATGCACTGTGACTGTCAGTGAAGATAGAGGTGGTAGACTCCTATCCAACACCCAAGTCAGTCCATAAGCCGTCTGAGCCACACACACTCAACCGTAGCTGTGAAAGCTGCCCTGTACTCAGCTTCACAACTAGAAGTGGCCACAGTAGGTTGCTTCTTGCTCAACCAAGATATGCATGAGCTACCAAGCATGAAACAAAAACCACTTGTGGACACTTGTGTCATAGCAACCAGCCCAATCTGAGTCCGAAAAATCATGTAAATCTCACGGCAACGATCCCCCCTTGGGATAAAACAACCCAAGATGTATGGTGCCACTCAAGTAGCGAAAGATGCATTTAACTGCCTTCCAATGCTAAGACCCTGGGCTATGCATAAACTTGCTCACCTGTGAGACTGCAAACTGAATGTCTGGCCTCGTAATGCATACATAAATGAGGCAACCAATAGCTGTCTGATAGAGTGTGACATCAAAGTGATCTCCAGCATCATGAAGACTCAACTTCAAACCTGTCTCCATTGGAGTAGCAATAGGCTTGCAGTCTTCAAGGCCAAATCTCCACAACAATGTCTCAATATACTTTGTCTGACACAAAGCAATACCTCCATCACACTGCTTAAATTGTATCCCCAAATAATGATGCAAATGCCCCAAATCTGACATCTCAAAAGAGGCATTCAAATCAGCCTTAAAATCAGCAATATGACTTTCATTTGGTCCTGTGAGCAGCATGTCATCGACATAGAGAGCAATGATTAGATGTATATCATCCACACATTTAACATATAAAGTGCTTTCTGTTGGACTATTCTGAAAACCATGTGCAATCAAATATGCATGTATCTTTTCATACCAAGCTCGTGGAGCTTGCTTTAAACCATATAAAGCCTTTTTCAACCTGCACACTTTGTTTTCCTGCCCTTTTTGAACAAAACTACGAGGCGACGATACATACACCTCCTCATGTAAATCTCCATTCAAGAACATAGTCTTTATGTCCAACTGATGTACATTCCAATCATTATGAGCTACCAATGCACAAATGCTACGAATGGTAGTCATATGACAAGTGGGAGCAAAGGTCTCATCAAAATCAATGCCCTTTTCTTGAGCATAACCCTTTGCAACAAGTCTAGCCTTATAGCGATCAACACTGCCATCTAGCTTTCGTTTCAACTTTAAAACCCACTTACATCCAATGGCCTTTTTACCAATAGGCAAATCACATAAAGACCATGTACCATTCTTCATTATAGCATCATATTCACTTTGCGTTGCAGCCAACCAATTTTCTGATTTTTGTGCCTCATCAAATGAAAGAGGTTCTTCCTCTTCACACATACTAGACACAGCCAAAGCATAACAATCTGATGCTGCATAAAAGGCATGCTGAAAACCTGAACGAGTACGACTAGATATAGGTGCATCAATTTTACTATCATGTAAGGTTTACACCATCCATTTAGGCATATTTCTAGCCTGCTCATTTTCAGCCCTATCCTCAGAAATTACATCCTGTAAATCTACATCAGAAATAGGCTGATCTATGATGTCGTTTGAAATCTGCATAGGCTGAATATTTGCCTCATTAGGACTTACATTTGAATTCCCACTTGTAAACAGAGGCAACAATGTATCAAATACATCCCGTGAGCTCACACCTGTCTCTTTGGTACATGATAACAAAGGCTGCATAGCATCTTCCACAAAAACAACATCTCGACTAATCAAGATACGCTTTGACTGCGGATGATACAATCTGTAACCCTTGCTCTCAGCATTGTACCAACAAAAATGCTTTTGATAGCCTTATCATCCAATTTTTTGCGTTGTTACACAGGCACTAAAGCATAGGCCAAGCAACCAAAGACACGCAAGTGACCAATAGAAGGCTTCCTGCCATGCCAAGCTTCGTATGGAGTAATAGACTGCAAGGCCTTAGTGGGACACCTATTGAGTACATATGCATCACACATGACAGCCTCAAGCCAAAACGCATGTGGCAAAGCTTGGCTCTTGACCATACATCGTGCCATCTCCATAAGTGACCTGTTTTTCCTCTCAGCAACACCATTTGCTGAGGGGTATACGGCACTATACATTGGTGTTTTATCCCACGACTAGCTAGAAATGCATCAAACTCTTTAGACAAGTACTCCCCCCCTCGATCAGAACGGAGGGTGCCCACAGTACAATTGGATACATTTTCAACCATAAGAAAAAACTGTTTGAAGCACAAAAATACTTCGGACTTTGCCTTCAGTGGATATACCCATGCATGCCTTGAGTAATCATCAATGAAAGTCACGAAGTATAAGTGTTTACCAAATGACGGAGTTTGCATAGGCCCACATACATCACTATGTACAAGTTGAAATTTGCAAGTGGCCCGCACAGAACCATCCTTTGGAAACGCAGAACGCTGCATTTTGCCCAAAATACAGCCTTCACAAACATGTTTCAATGGTGCCTCAAGAGGGGGCAATGAAGCAACCATATCAAATTTCTGCAAACGCAGCAAACTAGCAAAGTTCAGATGACCAAAACGAGCATGCCATAGTTTTGCATCTGAAACTGCCTTTTCATCAGAAATTGCATTTGCTGAATCTTCCACACACTTGTCATAAGAAGTGCAGAGACAGACAATAGATTCTTCTTTATCCCTGGCACATACAAAGCATCTGAAAGTGTGAAAGCGCTGCCATTTGCAGCAGTAAGCATAATATTACCAACGCTCTTCACTGGGTAAGAAGCATTATTGGCACATGTGACAATATTCCCATTAGAGACAGTCTCAAGACAAGTGAACATATCACGATGTGAGGTAATGTGCTTTGTAGCACCACTGTCAAAATACCATACATTAGAGTCAACAGAAACTGCCAAACATGCATTATGTACAGATGGATCGTACTGGAAATACACGCTAAACGCCCATTCTGTATCCTGCACAACATTTGCAGAATCTGCATATGTAGAAGCATCCACTATTGTGGCTGCATTTGACTCTTTCTTCTTTTCCTCTTTAGCCTTTAGCTTAGGGTAATTCGTAATGACATGATCATTTGCCTTACAATAGTTACACCTGGTCTTTTTCTTGCCTTTATCAAGAGCCTTCTCAGACTTATTGTTGCTACCTGTGGAAGGAGAAGAAACAGTGGAAGGGGCTACCTTACCACTTCTTCTCTGCTGCTGGGCAACAATAAATGCTTGATCAACTGCAAGCTGCCTGGCCCTATTTTGCCTGGACTGCGCTTCTTGCAAGAGCTTGTTGACTAAAGTATCATACTTGACAGCACCAGGTCTGTCCTCAATAAGAAGTCTCCACGTGGAAGCAAAAGTCTGATATGTCTCAGGTAAAGCATCAAGAACAGTCTGCACAAGAGAATGATCAAGAATAATCTCACCTGCAGAAATCAACTGTTCTTTGAGATCTTTAATCTCAGCAAGAAAAACATTCATGTCATCATCTTCCTGCATAATCTTCAATTCTAGCTCTTTACGCAGGTAAGAGATTTTTGCCTCATTACGACCTGCATACAAACCAGCTAGAATATCCCAAGCCTGTTTTGCTGTTTTAGCTGAACGAATATGTGGGGTGATGTTACATTTGACAGAAAGTGCAATCAAGGCATGAGCCTGCGCATCTTTACCATCCCAACGAGCTTGTTCAGCAGTGGGGGGGTAAAACAGCAGCAACAGTAGAGCCGCTAGAACCTGCAACATCCTCAACAGATCCTACATCCACAGAACCTGGACGTACATCCACACCCTGCACAATGTTCCACACTCCTTTTGCAACTAAAACATGTTGCATCATGTATGCCCAAAGTGGGTAGTTGTTGTCTCCATCCAGTTTATCTTCAGCAGACAACATGCGAAATACATCATTGCTGTTATCAGCCATGGCCACTGACTGAAACTGATGCAAAAGTTGCCTGTAATGAAGCAAAGACTGAACAGAAAACAACTCGTGCTATGTAGCACGGTCCACAATAGAATACGTATGCCTGTTTTGCAGAAAACTGCACTGTCAAAATTTCTGCAGAAAATGACAAACACCTGTGCAACTTGCAATGCAAAAACGGAGCCCGAAACGACCTCAGATGCGATTTTTGAGAACGCTTATTTGCAGAGTATAGGGACCTGCAAGCGATCGTGAAAGCTCACCTCAATCGGAGAACGTGAGTCGAAGGATGCTAGCGGCGTAGCCCTGGGAGCCGATGCCTACTCTGATACCAATTATTGGAATTAGAGTTGCAAGAAAGCACACAAAGCTTGGAGAAGAAGAAGCAAGAATGCACACAACACACAATGTATTAGATTGTGTCAATGTACAAAAGATAGGTTAGCCCTAGAAGGATGGGCGTATATACAAGCCGGGGGAAAAAACCTCCTAAAGAGGGAAAAAGTGCCCCGGCGGTCCTAAGTGTGTTCACACACATCACTGCCTATATATATATGGCAACAAGTTAGGGAGAAGATGATTGAAGAGATATCCTTGCTAGAGAAGCTAAATAAAATTAGATTGCCAAGCAAGCTCAACATTTCATTATTCTTTATTTACCCAAGTAAGGTGGGTGTTGATATATGTGTTGCCTAGGTAAGGAACATAGAACAACTCAAAAGAGTAAGGTGGTTGTTGATATCTTTCCTCCCCAGGGAAGGATCATAGAACAACTCAAAAGAGTAAGGTGGAAAAATATTTATATTAGGTTGGGAAAGCTGAATGGTTGGTGCTAACATCTATGCCGCTCGGGTAAGGATCATAGAATAAATCAAAATAATTTTCATCCTCTAGTTTTCTAAGGCTCATAATCATGTTCACAACCTCTACCATGGGGGGCCTTTGGTCAGGATGTAGGGAGACACAAGGCAAGGCAATGTGCAAGAGATGGATCATTTCCTCTTGGATGTAATCATATTTCAAGATGTGGGAGTCAAGGGCCTCTTCTTGTCGAGCATGGGATCGAATCCATTTAGGTAAACTAATGTGATCTTCGCCCAACACAATGGGAGATTTTCCTGTCAAGAGCTCAAGGAGCAACATGCCAAAGGCATAGACGTCCCCCTTGTAGGTGATTTTTCTAAGGTCCTCATTCGCTTCTGGGGCTGTATAGCTGTTGGTGGATTTGAGTTTTGAACTTGGTTCTAGAGGGAAAGAGGCCAGCTGGACAAGGCCATAGTCCGTGAGGCGGGCCTGGCCGTCCTTGTCGAGCACTACATTAGAGGATTTGATGTTGCCGTGCACCACCTTCTCATTATGGAGATACAATATCCCTTTGGCAACCGCCCCTGCTATGGTAAGACGCGCCTCCCAATCCAAGGGGCCTTTGTTTCCTACATACACCAAATCATAGTATAATAGAATGTTAATTCTTGAGGCTGAGGCTTATGATGAGATTAGGGCTTGTGATTATAGTTTATGTTTATGTTACTTTGAAAAAAATGTAATCGCTAACTAATGTTTACGTTACTTAATGATGCATGGTAGAGCTAAGTTTACTCTTCACTAGAAAATAAGGGCGACATAAGTTTTACACTACAAAAATAAAAAGCCTTGGCATTGAATTTGAATAAGCAAGAGCTTTACAAATAAAATAGTGTAATCAATGTTGTAAGCAATGATGTTACCTATAAATAAAATAGTGTAATCAATGTTGTATCATAGCTTATTATGTCATCATCATATGGAACATGCAGATCAATGGATATAAGTGCCCTATGTGAACGATCATCATATGGAACGTGCAAATCAATGGATGCAAGTGCCTTATGCTAACCATGAAATGTTGATTCAGATGACAAAGTCAACTCTAAGGATGATAATAAAATTGCAATTTTTGCCCATCCCCCCCCCCCAAATTGACAATCGTGAAGGGTGCATAGAAGAAGAGTTGTTTTCTGAGAATGGTCTACACACATTGGATATGCCTAGAGCGAAATCTATTTGTAAAAAGAAGAGAGAGAGGACTTACCGTGTAGGAGGGAACAGAGGTTGCCATTGGGCATGTAGTCAGAGACGAGGAGCTTCTCCTTGGGGGCAAAGAAGTAGGCTCGAAGGGGGACCAGGTTAGCGTGGTGGAGGGCGCCCAGCCTTTGGACGACGTGTTTGCAGGCGTCCGGGTGCTCGCTGGACACTTCGCGTAGCCGTTTCACACAGAGTACCAACCCATCGTACATAACGGCCTTATAGGCGTTGCCCAGGCTGCCCTTGCCCAGCACCTCCGCAGAGGCCCTCAGCAACTCATCCAAATCGAACGTCTCGTTGCCAACAAAAGTCAGCCTGTTTGGCGCACTCCCATTTCCATTTCTTCCGCTTCCTCTGTCGTTATTCGCTGGCTTTTCCGCCTCAAACTCCGACCTCCCCACCGCATACAGGTCCTTCCTCCCCCCGGCTCCACCTTGCTTTATGGTTTTCCGCCTCAAACACAACAAGCAAACCAGTATCGTTGCCGCTGCGAATGCCCCCGCTCCTGTCACAATGCCCGCTATCGCCCCCGCGCTCAGCCTCTTCTTGCTGCTGCTGCTTGAATTCTCCGCTGCCGACGGCGATGGTGCTGGTGCTGGGCTGCTGGTGGAGCACTCAGGCAGCGGCGCACCACATAAACCATCGTTTCCTTCAAAACTTTCTGCAGGAAATCTCGATAAAGAAGACGGAATGGAGCCATTGAGGCGGTTGTCTGCAACGCTGAAGTTGCCGGAAGAAGCTATGATCAATGAAGGTATAGATCCAGAGAGATTATTACTCTCAAGAAGGACAGATTTCAGATGGGTTAGATTGCTTAGAGAAGGTGGAATCTCCCCGCTGAAATAATTGGAGGATAAATCAAGCTTCTCCATGAGAGGCCATAAAGAGATATTTGCAGGCAGGGGCCCTGAGAAATTATTGTTGTGCAAATAAAGTTGTTTTAGCTTGGCGCAATTAGCAAGGTCTGCAGGCAGATTATCGGAAAGCTTGTTATCATGCAAGCTTAGGGTTTCTAAGGCATCAAGGTTTCCTAGGGTTTCTGAAGCGATGGAGCCATAGAGAGCTAATCCAGGAAGGCGGAGTTTAGTTACCCTCTGTGATGATGCATTGCAATAAACCCCTTTCCATGATGTGCATACGCTGGCTATGGCGGACGTGTTCCACGACACCAGTTTTTCTGTGTTTGTAACATTGCCCTTGAATGCAAGCAAGGCATCGGCATCTCCATTGATGTCTGCTCTAGCACAATTGAAGAGGAGAAAGAAGAAGAAGAGGGCAAGGAAGCAGGTGAGCTGTGATGTGATCAGATGAGCGAAGGCCATGCAATGCAAGAAATCACGTACTGGGGGTGGAATGCAGGCTGTTTAGTCGGCGGGCTATGATATGATGGTGGGTTAAGGTATGGAGAGAGTGCAGAATGAGAAGGTTTGGCTCTGATGAAGGCCAAGGTCTAGACGGCTATGGAGAAGGTGAAGAAATACTGCGTGTGCGCGCGAGGGAGAGAGAGAGAGAGGGAGAGAGAGGAGCGAGAGAAATAAATATGGAGAGAGGGAGAGAGAGAGAGAGGAGCGAGAGAAATAAATATGGAGAGAGTGAGAGAGAGAGAGAGAGAGAGAGGAGAGCGGCCAAGCCAAAGACGAGTGAAGGTAATGCGGGAGGCCAGAAAAAGTCCAACCTTCTTTCTCTTTTTCCTTTTTCTTTTTTTGACTTGGCTTCCATCACGTGACCACCTTGATCTTTCAAGTTCAAGAGGCTCTTTCCCACGAAATCACACCACTTGGGCCCCCCTTTCCTAGTCACAATGCTCGTGAAACTATTTTTATCGAACCATAGTCGGTCCCCTTATGGCTAAGCCCTTTCCTAGTCACAGTGCTCGTGAAACTATTTTTATCAAACCACAGTCGGTCCCCTTACGGGCCCAAGCCCTTTCCTAGTCTCTCAGTGCTCGTGAAACTATTGTTATCGAACCATAGTTGGTCCCCTTGCTAAGCCCTTTCCTAGTCACGGTGCTCATGAAACTATTGTTATCGAACCTTACATGCAAAGGAAATCCTAGTTTTGAACAAGCATTTTTTTCATACTTTCACTAGGATGTAACTAATGCCTACAAAGAATTTTGAGAAAGTTTATTTTTTCCCTTCCCCCATCATTTTGAGAATGATTTTGAATTAGCTCTAGGTTAACGTGAAAGTATCTTTTCCCAAACCCTGGGATTCTCACTCACATAACGGAAAAAACATGAGTGGTTATTTTAGGCCTACCTTCTAATGTTTCCCAAGAAAATGGTATGTTACTACCTTATATCCTTGTCCAAGACATGCAAATTTAACAAGACCATGCTTTTAGCTCCTAAGAAGCTTTCCACATGCTTGAGTTTTGGCCCTTTGGGAAGGGGCTACAAAGAGCACTAATCACAAAAAGGTCAATTGTCCCATATACTAGGAAAATACATTCTTGCATCTTCAAAATTTATGGTGTAAGCTCCTTAATTTCTCAAGCATGTAAAGTGAGATTCCTACTAGTTCCAGCCTGTTTGGGAGCACGATGCCATTTTTAAGTAGGATGGGAATTCAAAGGCGATGACATTTTTAAGTAGGATGGCAACTTAAAGGTAAGAGGAGAGCCCCCTAGGACCTCTTCAACCCCCTAGGACCTCTTCACATGAACTTTTCCAACCTATGAAATTGCCCACCCTATTTTATGGGGAAGGGCTCTATGTCTACACATCTTGTGAGATTAGGTCACACATACATTACATCAAGAACTTAGAAGCTACAATACATTTTCCCTTATAAATAAGAAGGGACAATAAGTGGGCATAAGATTTAGTATGAATAGAAATCTCACATGGAGAGCCTATCTTTTTGGCCCCTAATAACCTTCCCTTAACATGTACGCATCGCCTTCTTCACATTTTTTGTTCTTTTGTCATGATAAAATTTGCTAGAGAAATAATAGCACCTTGTCTATGATTTAATATACTAGAGAAACAATAACACCCGTACTCATGGGCAAACTTATCATTTAGCTATGCTCTTCTATGAATGGAAAAAAACTTCTTACAATATTGACCAAGCTTGTCCCTTAGCCACGTGCTTATTTAAGGGAATGTAGAGGTGTCACATGCAATGAATAAGCATAATTTGTAAATAACTACATCAAACCTCGATCAAAGTGCCAATTCGTGGAGAACTGCAAAGTGCTTTTGAGGCAATCATAAAATTATATCCTATGACATATAAATGCATTGTGGAAAAGAAAATGCATGGTGTTTTCAACTTTCATTCTCTATAAGTAATGGAAAACAAGGTGGTGTTTACACCTTTCATTCTTCGTAAGTAATGGAAACAAGGTGGTGATTACACCTTTCATTCTTGTCCAAGCAATGGAAAAATTGATAACTACATACATCAAGTATGAATTTTGGTGATTTATTAGCTCCTAAGTAAACAACCCCACATAGTGACTATATTTCATGATCTATTCTCTCCTTTATACATGGGGGCATCATCATATCTATTAATAAGTCTTCATGGAGAAAAATTTGAATTAACCTTTCTACCTTATGGAAATTAATTTACTAATCATGATTTAAAAAATTTATGAACGTTAAGCGTACACGTGTGTGTCTATATGCATGTGCATGTGTGTGTGTGTGTGTGTGTGTGTGCGTGCGTGCGTGTGTGTGTGTACGTGCGTGTGTGTGTGTGTGAGTAAACACATGTATATGTGATGATGGTTACTAATTATACATAGATTAAGTCATAACAATATTACCTATAAGGAGATGAAGCATTGCCACGTGGAAATGCATTGTATACATCCATTCCTTTATTGTCGAACCATGAGTAGCAACATGTTAGCATGTTGCTAACATGTTCAGGGGGGGTAGGCTATTGAAGTTTTGTATCAAGTTTCAATCAACATTTTCATGTTTGGTGCATTTGGATATGTCTATAGTAACTTTGGAGGAGTTTAGAAAATAGAATGCTAAGAGATAAAAGAATTCAATATTCAATAAGGTTATAGAAGCATGTAATTTAAATTTGTATGTATGTTTCGCATTTGCATGTGTAATAGCTTTAGTATAAAATGGAGCATATTTTCAATGAAAAGTATAGTATAGCTCAGGGGGTTTACTAAAAAATTGTAGTTGTATCATGTGAGTCCATTAGAGGAAATTTTTAAATTCACATTTATGGGATACATTTAGCTACCACCATTTTTGTAAGTGTAAACTAAATATCGAATAATCTTTTGTGCTATTTTTGAAAAAGGAAGTCCCCACTACCCATGTTATTTTTGAAAACCCATGTTATTTTTTAATGTAATCCTGTAATTGTCTCTTTGTAGGGTCTAGCCTTCATGCTCTCTCTCTCTCTCTCTCTCTCTCTCTCTCTCTCTCTCTCTCTCTCTCTCTCTCTCTCTCTCTCTCTCAGGATGCTCTTTCTCTCAGGCTTGACTATGTGCTCTCTTAGGCTAGACTATGTTGAGCACACAGACTCCATCTCTCTTTCTCTCTCCCTTTCTATCTCTCTCCCTCTCTCTTGTAAAAGACTGTGCTCTCTCACTTTGAGCATGAACACTTTGTCTTTCTCACCCTTTTTTGTTTCTTCCATCTAAATGGGAGCTCTCTCTCTCTCTCTCTCTCTCTCTCTCTCTCTCTCTCTCTCTCTCTCTCTCTCTCTCTCTCTCTCGCAAGGGAATAGTAAGATTGAATACACAATTGTCCCTCTTTTTACCATGTAAACACCCATACCACATGTTCTATTTCGCACACCTTTGCATTGGCCATGATGAATGATTGGAGACTAGTTGCTATTGAAGATCCATGTTGCTACAAAGCTAATGGTGGTGTCACAAGGAAGCACATCAACTAGGACCCCAAAGAGAGGTAAGCTTGCTCATTTACACTGTCTTTCATTTTTGCCCTTGCCTTTCCTCACTACCTCTACTACCATCATTAGTTTCATGGTGGTGATTGTAACTAGCACCAATGGTTAAGTTGTATAGCTAGCACCACCAGCATCACTGGTGCACAAGTAACAGTAACAGTCACCACCACTGGCATAGTGGTAACTATAACTTCTGTCACACTCACCAACTGAAATAGTGGTAAAATACCACTACTGTGTCAAGATAGTCACTAACAAAGTGGTAACTTGCATTACTAAAAAAGTGGTACTTAGCATCATATGCAAAACTAGCACTTCTTTCACTTGCAGCACTAGTAGTGCTCATCCTTGACAAAGTGTAACTTGCATTACTGAAAAAGTGGTAGTTAGCACCAACAATCACCACCACCACTAGTAGATTGATAATTACCCTCATGCCATAGTCAAACACCAGTCTGCAACCACCATTGCAAGTAATAGTACTTACAAGTATCACTGATGATAACTACATTACATCACTAGTAGTTACCATGACAATTACCATCAAAGGTAGTAGCTGCTATTACAACCTTTGGTAGTTGTTAATACCTCTAGTAGTTACCACTATATCGAATATATCATGTAATACTGGTACTTACCATGCAACACTAGATGCTACTAATAGTATTTACCACCACGAGAGGTAGTTACAACCATTGCAACCATTATCACTGGTAGTTACTAGTATCAAAATTGTAAGGAATCTTTTCAATGGTAGTTACGAGTACCAAAGTTGTAAGAAGTCCTTGGATTTACAATGTATTATTGGTAGTTACCATGGATCACTAGTGGTGATTGACGCTGCTTCCACCGTGGAGCGTCAGTCTCTCGAGCAACGTCAGTCTCTCGTGCAGGGCAGGGATCCATACTCGGGGCCTCGCCCATGGATATCCAGACAAGAGACTAGCCCAGCTGTTCCTCCGAAACCGAACCCTGGAAAATTCCCTCGCCCGAAAGGCACGGGCGATTCCACTAGGAAAATCATCTAACGGGAGAATTGATCTAACGAGTCAAAGTCTAACTAACCAAGGGGTGGTTGCAAGATCAGGGTACCCAGTTTTGTCCACTCAGGCACCCTGTAAACAGTAAAAAAACAGGCATTTGTTTACCTTTAGTGACTAATCTCTCCTAGTAAATGAAAGAATTTCGTTTCAAGTTCTTTTGTTGGAACATCATATTCAAAGTTGAAAATATAGTTGCATAATTTGATTAAGCATTAGATAGTCAAAAGTCCTCATTTTCTTAGGTACAAAGTCAATGTATACACCCTGTCCCAAATTTGAACTGATTCCATAAAATGCTAATATCTTTTACATATAAACTCATATGAGATTCCCACTTTGTACCTTAGATCTTCGCATAATATGGAGCTTAACTTGATTTTTTGAGAAAATTTTAAGATATTTGTCTATTTTCTTTAAATATTTCAAGGTCTTTAAAGTGTTATAATATACGCCACTTTTTGTACCCACAATAGCTACCACTTAAAATCCTCAATCTTGTAGATCAAAAGAGTGGGTAGGTACTGAGACATTAGTAGAATGTGGTGGTTAGTAAAAATTACAAATCCAATGGTTGGATTTTTAATGATCTCTTTTTCAAAATTCTTCCAGACTATCAGAAGGCCTGCAAATATTAATAATCTAATTAGTAAAATTACATTTTTGATGTGAATCATATAGAACCTATAGGGACTAGTGTGCTTGTAATGGTGCTGCATCTATGGAAAAATAAATTGGATCACTCTAAGTATGGAAAGATCATTTTTTAATCATTTCATCATATTTTTTATTAATTTTGACTAATTAGACTAATTTATATTAATTTAAGTTATATTGGGTTAGTTTAAGGGCAAGCGTATTTTCTATTATTCGCTTGATCTTATTTTAAGTACCTTGCCCCCCAAAACTTGATCTCCAAGCATTGTCCCAGTCCAGCATAAACTGGATAAAACTGGACACTGTGATCTTGCAACAACCCCAAGCTGATCCGACCGAACCCGAAAGTCACATGGTCAAATCGAGGAAGAGACTTGCACTTGGTCCATAGAATCACCGCTTTTTTCCCCCTTTAGCGAGGCACAGCTGTTGATTCCCTCCCACAGAACAAGGATCTTCCTAGGACTTAATCTAACTAATGTAACTTAATTGTAACTATTTGTATCGCAGGAATCCCCCGATCCAGCCTATGCCCATGGGTTAGCCAACCGTCTAACCACTATATTGGTGGGATTCCTTTATAAAAATTTGGTTATGCTTTGCCCGAGTACCGAGGAAAAAAGTTCCCAGGCCCCCTAGCCAGTGCTTCAAGCAAAATTCAAGGTAGTCATACCACTTACACACCCAATATGAAATTGCCACTTTAACAGATTCGGCTGTCTTTAAAACAATCTTTCAATGAAATCATAGTATTACTGATCATAATCCTCCAAAATATTGAGTCCATTGTTTTACAAAATATATCATCCGGACTCTCCGTTGAAGAACTAATGAGATCCAATATCAAAATTTAGTTCACAAAAGTCATTCTTTTCAGTTCATCCGTATCTTCCTCGACATACGCATGGGTGTCCTAGCAACCACGAGCCCGTGCATCACCTGCTAGTCAGAACCCTCTAGGATCCTACTTAGGTGTCCTAGCACTTCACTAAGGGACCGCTTCATCGGTCCTCGCCCATGGTATCGGAAGCGCACCATTTTAACCATACCAAGGCTGGTCAAGACCTCGACAGGCTTTGCCGTGAGCGACGTCCCTTGGCGACTCCCCGCCAACTGTTGCAACAACGAGTCTCTCCTTAGTTAATCACATACCAAATGCTTCCTCTAGCATTATGGCGTAAAACAGTCCTTTAAAAGAAAACAGAGGTTCTATGCAAGTAGAATTCCCGGTTCGAGATTAGTTCCACAAAACCCTTTTCCCGTAATCTAGATTTTCTTAATGAGAATCATTGATCTCTCATCAAGGTAATCTACCTATCATTTGACTGAATTTCCAACTAGATTCTTGGTGATTTCGATTAAGGAAAAATTACGCTAATTCAATGGTAGTCTATTCTTTGTGTCAAGAATTGGAATTGATCTCTCGAGGTTTTTGCTTGATTTAGATTCAAGAGATGGGCAAGTAGTTTACTGGCCGCTCCTCTCATAGTCGTGGTCTAACCAAAATTATTCGGTTTACTTCTAACTTTGATTCCTTAGGATTTTCTTCAGATAAAAAATCTAATGAACTTCTAACGGTAAGGGAAATTCTAACTTTATGAAATTCATTCCTTCCTAACTACAATAGATTAAGAAATAGTTCTATACGAGAATATCGGGATTTTATAAAAATACCCTTCTTCCATTAATCCAATTTTGGGTAAATATCAATTTGGTGATTTATCCACATAAAAATATCTAAGAATATTCTTTCCACCAATTTAATTATCAACCCTAATTTTCTAGATGGAATTATGGTGAAAATTCCTCTTTTGTCAAAATTAATTTAAACCTTTTTTTACTTAAAATACCATAAAAATTCCTCTTTTAATTAAATACAAATATCCATTTTTTGAATATGCTTAAAATTCCTCTTTTTGTATTTAAATGATTGAATTCTGAATGGCATGGGAATTTCTCTTTTATCACATAAAAAAATTCTTATGCATAAAATAAATTTATAAAAAAATAATTAAATAAAAATAGCCATTATTTTGAATATGCCAAAAATTTCTCGTTTTGCATTTAAATGATTGAATTCAAATGTCATGGAAATTCCTCTTTTATCATTTAAAAATTCTTATGCATAAAATAAATTTATCAAAAATTTCTCTTTTTTCTTAATTAAATAATTATGTATAAATACAACAAAAAGTATTCTTTGCTAAATATGGTCAAAATCATTATTTTGCTTTAAATTTTTAAACCTATAATATGGTAGGAGTCCCTCTTTTAGTATTATGCATAAAAATAAGATATGTATTTTTTTCAGAAAAAATTACCATAGCTTCTTGCTGCTATTACTGATAATTTTTTAATTTTCCTAAAAGAATAAAACCTTGTAATGAAAATATGATAGAAGATCTAATTTTAAGCTTAAATCTAGACTATGAATTTAAATCATAATCATAAACTTAATTATGATTATCTCACTAGATTAAGCTAATTTCATTATTCCTCTTTTCCCAATTTGATAGGATAATATATTTCTCATTTAGAGTCAATTCAAGTAGTTTTTAACTACTTATAAATAATCTAAAAGAAATAACCATTATTTTGTTAACACAAAATCATGAAAATACCATTTTCTTAAACTCTAGCTTATCAAGTCTAGAGTTTGGTTTAGAAATAAGAATTTATCAATGAGAAGCATTCTTTTGCTAAAGAATTAGCCATAGAGATGACTATTCTTTTTGAGAGAGAGATATACATAAGAAAGCATTCTAAATAAGTATAATGATTAATTTTCTATTAATTAAACATTAAGATTCTTAGGGAAAGCTTGATTTGAATTAAAACAATCATTTAGAAAACTTCTCAAGCTTGAGAGGGGTTGAGAAGAGAAGTCATTTGAGAAAATTAACAAAAAACCATAAAAATCCATTCTTACCTCAAGGATTACCTTGTTTCTTTCTCTAGAAGTGAAGCTCCCAACCAATCAATTGGTTTGCAAGAGGAGAAGAGAAGTCCAAGAATTGTTGAAGAGAGAGAGAAGCTCTAAGCTCCCCAAAAGTAGAGGAAAATTAAGGGATAACAGAAAATATGATTATTTTAATGTAATACTAGCATGGTATAGCTCAAAGATGAGAATACAAAGGAATGCGGGTCTATTTATAGGTGAGGGAGGCCACTAACTAAGTCCAACTGGGTTCTAGAATTTTCCAGCTTCAGTTTGACTCAATTTGGACAAGATTTGGACTAGTTTGGCTCCCTTTTTGATCCAAGAGAGAGGAGAGATAAAAATATCACAATTTTTTGAATTCAATCTCTTGTAATCTATACACATTCTCCAAGTATTGTCCTTCTTTCTCCTAAGCAACACAAGTGCACCCCAAGGTGATTTACTTGGACGGATCTGGCCCATCCTCAAATAATCTTCGAGTTGTTTAGCCAACTCATCTTCCTCAGCTTGGCTCATCCTATAAGGTGGAATACTCTCACAGGATGAGCACCAGGGATCAAATCAATAGGATCCTTGTGGTGGAAATCCAAGTCAGTGGGGAAAAATTCTGGATAGTTAACATTTATGGGGCTCATAATCATAAGATTAGGAGTGGGATGTGGTCCTTTGGATTGTCAATTTGAACATTCAAGGTTCCTGCATCATTTTGGCGGATTTCAATATGGTTGTTTGGGGGAAGCACCATTCTGATGGGTTGAGAGAAGGGAAAATGGGAGGAGTTAAGAGGGAAAATGGTATTAGTTGATAGTTGGACCCTGGGGGATTAAAGAGACAATTTTGGGCATACTTTAGCCTGCAATACATTAATTCTTCTTCCAGAATTGACAGAGTGCCTCATGGGTCCCTCAAACTTTGAGGGTTTATATAGACTCTAGGCATAGCTATCTCTGACCACATGCCCTTGAAATGGAGCTGGCACTCAATTGATTGGGAGGATATTGAACTAAACCAGTTTCCTACTAGGAAGTTGAGAGTTTATAATCTTTTACTTAGAGATGATCTCTTCGTTGGGTACACTGAGGAAGCCATTGGGAGACTAAAAAGGAAGCCATTGGGAGACAGGAGAGGTATGTCTGACGGGTCATGGAGACAGTTTGCTAATGAGATGTAAGAAATCATCCGAGCTGTTGGCAAGATGAGAGTTGAGGAGAGGAGCCAGGAAAGGAAGAATTGGGCAATGTAACTAGAAAGGCTACAAAGGAAAAGACAGGTTGATAAACTTACTAAATAAGAAAATTAATCAGTATTTCGATAGCCAATCTGTTTTGAAACAAGAGGATGATAGGTGTTCTAGAGAGGAGGTAAACTGAGCAAAATGGAAAACATTCAATAATAGAAGGAAACTAGAGAGATACCTTTTTAGGCTTTCAAAAGGGAAAAATAATAGGGAAGTGGTGGGGAAAATTTTAGATGAGAGTGGGAAAAAACCAGAGAATGTTGAGAAAATTGCAAGAAAATGGTCCCACACTTAGTTTGAAGGAGGACTGCTCCCACAGGAGGTTTCGGGCAAAAAATAAATTGTTAGGACTAGTTAATCATAGTGTGGATCCTAACAAAGCTAGATGGTTGGAGAGGGATGTTGATATTGAGGAATGTTGGGTGGCTCTTTTGAAGTTGGGAAGGGACAAAGCTCCAGGCTTAGGGGGTTCACTATAAGTAAACCCTCTATGTCACGTGCATTCAAGACCTATTTTAAAAATCCCTTATCTGTGAATTTTTCATGAATAAAACATAGCCTTTTTCTACTCAACCTATGAATACCCCTTTTAAATGGTACCCCTTTGTATGTAAAAAATGTGTAAAAAAGGGATTTTAAAAATCCCTTTTGTTGAACCCACGTGCTACGCTTACATATATATGAGTGACCCCCCCTGAGGCTCCAAGATGGGATGGCATGTCTATAGAATTCTTCATTGCCTTTTGGCCATCCCTGAAAGATATAGTTTGGGAAGTGTGTAAAAAGGCCTTCAACTTTGGGAGTCTGGATAAGGATTTCAAAGAAGGCTTAGTGAAGTTAATCCCTAAGCAAACTGCCTGCACACAAGTAAGTTTGGTCATTGGATGCCTATCACCCTGTTGACTGTCATCTATAAGATCTTGGCCAAGGTGATTGCTCTTAGAATCACTCCCATTTTGAAAGAAGTTATCTCTAAGAAACATCATGGGTTTATTAAGGGAAGATCAATATATGATAATATTTTTGTAACCATGTTGGGGCAAGATGTGGCCCCTCAAAACTCAATAGAAATGTATCACGTTGCAATTGGACTTGGAAAAGGCTTATAATAGGGTTCATTAGACTTTTGTGGCAAGAGTAATGGAGAAACTTTGCTTTGAAACTAAATGGGCTACATATATTTACACTATGACCTGAGGAGGGCATTCTAATGTCCTGTTAAATGGGAGAGTGATTGTGGGGCTTGAAGTAAATAGATCTGTGAGGCAAGGATTCCCCTTGCCCCTCTCTTATTTGCTATTGCTTCCAATCCCCTGGTGGCTTTGGAAGATTCTTGTAGTAAAGGGAGTATTACTAGATTAAAACTGATACATAGTGAGCAGCCAAACTGTTGGTCCCAAAAAAAGAAGAAGGAATCATTTAGTAGCCACACTATTACAGTGAAAATATTTGAGGATGTGGAAGTTGGCCACAATGCTGAAGGAAAGAAGAAAAAAAGGAAAACACTTACACTCAAGATGTAGTGCAGTGAGCTTCTTTGACTATTCATCACGGGTCATCTTGCAAAATTTATGAGACGTAATTTTGTTTATAGATAGCAACCAAGTAAACCAATTCAAGGAGTGTCTTCTTAGGTTCCTTGAAGATATGGTGATTTTGATTGTGTGATGGCAAAGGCGATGGACAATGAGCTGGTGACATGATCATCAATCATGAATGAGATTCCAAGAGGAGATACTAGAACCATCCAACAGAAGCACCCCTGTAGGAAGGTCTACCACACAAAAGTCAACAATCCATCCTACAACCTTCCCATTGTTGTGTCATCTACTTGCTTGCTTGAGGTTAGAGAAGTACTCCCGCAACTCCTTGAATCCCTCCCCAAGCTTGCTTCACATTATCTCTCTTCCCAAATCAATGTAATCATACACCCAAAGATGCACATGATCTCATAATGGTGGTCCCTTCTTGCACTGGCTCTCATGGATGCCAAGGGAGCCCAAACAAAGGTGATTGTCTGTGTCTTGGAGGTCTCCAATGTAGTGACAAAATCATCTAATCACACACGTCAAAATCAGCCCACATGTGAACAAAAAATTCCACGAATAAAAATAGTAGAGATGTGACATGGGCACAACATACCCATCATTGATTTGCTGATTCTTTGGCCTACCTACGCTAGGGGATCAAGCTTTCCAACGATCGCTACATGCTTATCAGCTAGCTTCTTCTGTTCTTGCTCCAAATTCTTTCTTTGCTCCTTATTAAGGTTTCTAGAAGAACCCGAGCTAGACTTGCACTCCCCCTTTTTGGTGACTAGCATACACTTCCTTCTCCTCCTCCAAGCACATACCTTTACGCATCTCAGTCCACCATGGACATTTCTGTCTCTCCCACTCTGAAAGTACTATGGTGCCTTTTGCCATCTTTCCCTCATGAAAAATTAATGAACTCTTGATCTTTAAGAATTTTCCATGCTTTGCATATTTGTGGAATGGACCCAATCTTCTTTGTGTTGGCTAGATGATGTAAATACCTGGCAAGCAAACAAGCCTATGCACATTTCTCCAAACTCTAATGACAAACACAACAAGCAAGTTGTCTCAAGACCAAAGAGTTAATTACCTATAAACTAGCCGATGACTCGCATTAATCAATCCACTTGCTTCGACGGTGGGGTCACCCAATTGAGAGAGATCCCTCGAATGGCTCATACACATATTTCCTGTGTCTAACTATCATATCCTCATAATACTTAGCCAATGTGGGATGGTCGGGTGGCTCAAAAAGTGCATCACCACCAATAGTTGTCTTCATTACCTACTCCATCAACCTAGTAGCATCACCAAGTATCTAATCCATAAAAACTTATTTTGCAAGCCATGGTATGAAAGCATGGTCACTTGAAGCCATCTCATAAGTGCTCTTTAGATTAGCATCTACACCAAGCAAGGATAAAATTGCCAATTGTTTTGGCTTACCACATGCTGCAATGGAAAGCTGGTACAATTTATCAATTGACAACTTGGCGGAAGGGTCCTCAAAGGGCAAAGACCACAGTATGTGAAACCATTGTTTTCCTAGCAAAGGATTTACCACACAACTACAATCATTTCAAAAACACATAAGCACAAACATTTCCTACAAACTTAATGCATCCAAAAAAGGAAAAGAACTTCAAAACTCACCCTATGCACTTTTCGACGATAAGTACTTGTAACACTCTTCTTTATTGCACTGACTTTCACTTTAATCTCAGCTTATCTAGGCTTGGTGGTAACTTTTTGCATGCATCATCAAAGTCTACCTTCCATTTTGTCTACAATTCAAGAGTCAGATTTTGTCGAAAACCACATCTCACTAACTATGAGATTATATTGTAAACAATTTTTGCTTGCCGAAAAAACCATGCGACCAAGAATTGCTTGAGTGAGTGGATACCACACTCTCGCCTGAAAGCGACTCCCTATTTCTCATGACTTCAATGTTCACTTTCTCCTCTTCAGTAAAGTCCTCAGCAAATGTGGAAGCATCACAATTGACCAATGTACTTATATGGGAGAGGTAATCCTTGAGATTAGTGACAATGATTGCATGCTCATTTATATTGTGTGGAAAACAAATGGGTGGTAAAGTTAATTTAAACCGACATCACAACCACCAAACATGAGGAAAAAAGGCAAGAATATACTTACATGTTAAATCTTTATAGAGTAGTGATCAACCTTGCTTTATCTTTTGGCCTAGGCTTTATGATCTTTGCCACGACTCTAATGTGTCTTGACTTGTTGTTGATGAAAAACAACTCATCAATCCTCTCTAGCCATGAGGCCGTCCTATGGTTTCCCTCCCACACCCAAAACATCTTATTGCTCAAGAACCCCCATCGTGGATCATCCTTTATCTCATCTTCAAACTCAGTATTGACAATGTGTCAATTTCTGTCCCACTTAGCTTTTCTTTCTTCATCAAGCTCTTTTGAGGTTCCATCGGGCAAAACAACCTACAAGATAAAATTCCCCTTTGTAGTGACGTAGCCCTCAGTCTCAAAAGCTCTCTACAAGACAGTAAGATCACTACATATTTGTCTAACGATAGGCTTAGTTTGTTAATCTTCAAAGTGAAATTCCAGGACAAAGAACACTAAAATTGTGCCTGTCAATGCACTCGGGTAGAATGTCATCAACATCCATTTCTTGCTTCTTCTTGTCTTTCTTGCTTGTTTTGAAGATGGGTTTTTAGCATCTGAGTGGAGATTGTCTACACCTTCCAAGCCATCATCTCCTAACATGTCTTTCTCTTGTTCGCCCTCCATTACAATTGGTGTGGCTTGCTCTTTATCTTGAGGCTATTTTTTCTTTCTCCCAGTGTTTCTTAGATCTTTGATTGCTTGCCTTTTCTTGGGTGGCATGACTTCTACAAAAAAAAAAAAAAAAAACACATTCAAAGATAGAAAGCTCCCACAGCAAGCGCAAGCCACCCCTCCTCTTTGGCACCCATGAAAACATAGAATAGCCACCCCTCCTCTTTGGCAAATGTATTTGTTCTCTTTTCTTTACCTTGGCTTGTTGGCCTTAGCAGCTTTCTTAATGCTTGCTATTATACTTCAAAACTACGTGACTTTGTCCCCTTCTACATACAAAGCCATACTTAGCCTGCTATGTGCAAGTTTCTCTAATAGCTCTGCGTTGGTGCTCCCTTTCTCTATTTGCTTCATCCTGCTGGCCTACTGTGGTCTTTCTTTCCTGCTCCGTTTGCCAAGGTGCTGCTGCGCAAGTCGGGCTGTCAAGATTTTGGTTAAGGCTTTAATAAGCCTTATATTAAGGCTTAGATAAGCTGTACATATTAAGGCTTAACTCCTTAATAGAAGATATGACCATGGCTGGCAGCATATTCAAAGCATGTGGCAAGTCACAATAGCATACAACAAAGAAAGGCGCACTCTTGGGGGATGGGTGGAGAGATAGAGGGAGATTGGGTGGAGAGAGAGGGAGAGAGAGAGGGGTATTAACATCGGTAGAATGCAACACGAGGGCATATACGACCAATGAGAGAGAGAGAGAGAGAGAGACACTAATAGAGTGGGAGAGAGAGCACATACTTGGAGAGGGGTTGAAGTCCACCAAGAGCCTAGGAGCAATGGAGGAGAGTGCAGGGATTGGGATATGAAAAGACTAAGGCTGGTTACACACTAACCTTGCCGACTAATTTTGCATTCCTAGAACCGTGTGCCTTGAACTTAATACAAGGAGTGCCAGGAGGTGAAATTCATAAAAGAATCCACCTCCTTCACACTTCTCTATAAGGGAGATCTCCTATCGCCTCCTTTTCACGAAATGTGTCAAATCTCGTGAAATCTTACTTATCAAAATATATTAAATTTCATTTGTGATTGAGTAATGAATTGATATTGAGGTAGATGGAATTAAATTGTGCATGTGTCTTATTTATGACTAATTACTCTGGAGTTGTGTGTTTGTAAGGGAGGACTTTATTGGGTGGTCTATACTAGTATGCACACAAGACATTAGCCTTCCTTTGATTGTCAGTAGGTTCTTAGATAGAGTTCTCTTGAGTCTCCTCGTACACACAAAATCCATTGAAATGGAGGATTCCACAGTAGCAACTATGCAAGATGAGGATGGGCTGCACATTTTGAAAAAAATAACTCAAAGTGGTGTGCGTATTGTTGACTATCGTGAGATAAGTTCTTATTTTATGGTCAAAAAGTCTAACATGAAGATTCACCAAAGCATGAGTGGAAGACGAGAAGATGTTATGTTCGAGTTGCCCTTTTCAGTGAGAGTAGGTGAGAAGGAATACATTTTGGATATTCTATTTAGTAATAGGTTCATTGTATCTTATGAAATGCTTCAAAGACCCACACCTCAAATAAGCCTTAAGGATGGCTCCTAGAACAACGATATGAATAAAGAAAATTCATCTGGTTATTATAGTGTGCTGGACATTATCAAGAGGTTGTCTGAAGTCACCACTCTGTGCATTGCATACTAGAAGGTCTCCACAATAGAACATGCTATTGAACTTCCAAGTAGGTATGATGGCAATGCTATTTTGGAATTTCCCCATGCTAAGGATGGTCATAGAACAAACAGATTGGAAATGAAGTATGATGGTCATATTTGGAGCGAGGATGTAACAAGCAATATCACAAACTTTAATGGGGTGGTAAGACTAAGGAAGTGTGGTAAGACTAAGGAAGTGTGGAGGGGATTTCATTTGCCACAATGGGTTATGCCAATGTTATATCAGGACTGGACTAAAAAACAACAGTCATTGGAAAGGTAGGTTGCTAAAGGTACCTGAGATAGGCAATGTTTCAACAAGGACATTGCAATGTTTTTATTGTAAGATGGAACCTACTTGCATGGTTACATATCCTTGCAAATTATACATTTGTCTTCCATATGGTATCTCAGTGGAAAAAAGAAACCAGAGGTGAATCTTTTGATGTGCAAGTAAAGGGTTGGAAACTATTCTACAATTGAAACTCTCTAGGCAAGTACGACTTCTTTCAAAGTATAATATTCTTAGGGTAACTTGCAATGTCAGGATTTGAAAGATGCCATGTGTTCAAGATGTCTACAAGGAGGCCAAGTTCTGGAGTTGACCTAATGAACAACATGCATCTTGGTGGAGAGTTGGGAAAATGTTGGGTGTTCTTTGATCATGTTAAGAGAATACATGAATGGCACACAATGACCTATCATGTGTACAACTCTTTTCTTCAACAGAACTGCAAACAATAGCCATCGGTGAGTTTAAGAAAGAAGGCTCAAAGGCACAGGTATTGTTTTGGACTCTTCTCAATAGAGTGATAGGGAAGGAAGGATTCACTATAGCAGAGCTTCATGGCTTCATGGGAGATGAAGCAGTGCCAAATTGGAATGTTGTTCACATAGTTTTCAATGGAGGACCCCATAATGTCATGCATGGAAAAGAGTGCACTTGTTTGCGTCATTTTGGGAGGATAACTTCCATAAACATGTAAGAAAATGCATGCCCCCTTAGTATAAGGAAGAGTTCAAGATGAGGGCTAAACTATGGAAGAATTCTCCCACAAGGGAGTCTACAAAAAAGGATCTAGGGTCACTAATTAAATGGCTCAATCATGGTCATGCAATTGAGGACAAAGTCCACATGCTGCAAAATTGGATTGTGTGGTGGCATGCTAGGGTGTACCATTAGGGAGAGCATATCCTTAAGGTGAGTATATGTAAAACCTTTATCCAATTTTGCTTTTGATAATTGTTATTAAAATTTACTGGTGGTATTCCTTGGCTCCCTTGTCATTCTAGGCCATGGAAAATGATTATCGATACCTTGTTCCTAGGATCAACCTTGCTGAGTCTATCCATGGGATCTAGTTGGCCACAAACAATGGTGTAAACTACATATCCTTATATGATGTTTGTTCAGGAGACATGATGGTAGCTATCTTGCAAAGTGCTAGACATTCCTCCTTCCTGAAGGGTAAGCACATTGGCACTGGGCCTGATGTGCAAAAGCTAATGCGAAGGAACACAATTTTGACAAAACAAAAGATCAATCAAGGGAGTTTTATTGACCTTACCAACGAAGCTGTAGAGGAGATTGGAGTTATAGGAGCCAGGGCAGAAGACCATGGGAATACCAAGACAGTTCTGAGGAAGAGGCCGAAGTCTTTGTCTACTCCAGTCCTCCACAATGATGATTGTCATAGGCCAGAATTTCAACGGGTGAGCATGCCAATCAAGAAAAAAAGTCCAAGCTCGTGTTTGCACGGGGGGCATGTGGGCTACAATGCAAATCTAATGTTGCAGCCAGAGGTAGATATTCATAGGACCAAGTGGCCCATTAGACGGACCAACCCCGGGAGCCAAGTGCAATGCTAGGGCTACATTAGGGAGTTAGGGTCCAAGTGCAATGGGTAGATTGATGACAAGGGAAGATTTGGGTCGAAAGGGGTACCTACACCCTCTATTTTTGGAAGAATAAAATTAGTTGACCTCGAACATCCTCAGATGTTGTGGTTTTGTGGACGTGATGTGGACCATTGTTGGAATCCTACTAAAGTAGCCGAGAATCTTCAATTCAACAAGGCTCCTGCAAGGTGGGTGGTGAGAGAGGCACTAATTTGGAGGCTTTTGAGATACAACTCCTTTACGGATGGGGGGTTTATCTTTGAAGAAGTGGCTGGAATGGGTGAGCCTTAGCTACGTAGAAGAAGTGCCCTTGGTAACTTGGTAGCTGCACATGGGAGGCCCACTATTAGGGATGGGGAAAAAATCATTTACAGAAAAAAAAATAACCAAGGAAATGCAAGATAGGATACATTCAGCTGACACAATGGCTTGTGACATTGTGAATGTGAACATGGTGGTGTGGCCAACGAGCATGTCAAGTTCTCTGTGACCACAAGTGGGTCACAAAGAATGGGGATGCATTACACGGTCACGATCTCAATGTCTCCAGCCTACACGTGATGATTTCTTGAGAAGAGCTGGTCGCTTGGATCATTACATGCCTTGCAAGCATATCTATTATGTGTATTGCAATGTGTTGGGGCTAGATATGGAGAGGCATAAATGTGTTCATCAAGCTACCTTCACAAAACAAGAGATGTATGAGGCACTCTCACGCCTGCCTCGATGTTCAAGGGGCCATGCACATTTTGGGCAGCAATGCCTCGAACTCAACAACTCACCTAATAGACTATGGACCAAAACTACATTTTGTTCCTATGCTTGTCTCTAGTTCTTAACCTCAATAGCCCCTTGCCTATTCTCGCATGCATTTTGTTGATTTTCTCTACATCCTATTGTCGTGATGATTTTGTTGGCTTACTTTGTAGCCTACTACCTCATGCATTTTGTTGTCCTGTCTCAATAGCAAATGGATCACTTGTGTAGTTTTATATTGTAATGCTGATCCCATGAAGAGTAATTCCTTGCAAATTTAAAAGCACACAATTGTATTTCCTAGAATAATATGAAAGTGCTTAACTCCTTGAAATTAAGTGGATGGGGTGAAATGACCACCTTTTTTTCGTCGGTTGCCCGCTCGGAGGCTTCTGCTCAGTTACTGGTAACCCCTGAGGCAGCCAAGGAATATGATAGATGAGGTTCCATACTTTAATCATGGAATAAGGGGTCATGTAGCGCTGCAATGTTTTTAGCCAAGGAGAGAATCAAGTGGAATCTACCATGTTATTCAGAGTCAAGAGGTCAATTAAAGATGTTGATTATTGGAATGGAGTCAGTGGGAATCCAATGCCAAGACAGGTGCAACCTCAGGATCAGTTTGGTAATGTGAATATGCTAGAAGCAGCCCCTGGAGAGGAAGTGAAGCTAATGTTTTGGCCTATATGAGAGTAGGCTATGATGCTGATCTTGCTGGATCTTCAAATGAGGCTACTAGTCTAACCAGTGAGAAGATAAGCTTTGTTGCTTGTGTTATAGTGCCTTCTGATGGATCAGATGAAGAAGTAGACTTGGATCAAAGCTTGTTGGAGTCAGTAGTAAAGGCCCATGTCCTGATATTCATGGAGTTGTGGAACTGAATACTAAGATGCATGCTAAGAAAGCTGACACAAGTTTTGAGAATAGCTTGGCGGATGGTGACATTGTGGAGTAGGCATCCAAATGTATATTAGCGATGTGAAGGAATCTTGTGGATGATGTTAGTGGTGGTCAGGCTGAGTTAGATTATGTTTCTTGTGGATAATGTTAGTGGTGGTCAAGCTGAGTTAGATGATGTTTCTCCATGCCTTATTGGTGCCTCTATAAATGATATTGATGCCACCTATTTTGGTGTGGTTGATAAGTATGGTGCTATAAGTGATGCCACCTATTTTGGTGTGGTTGATAAGTATGGTGCTATAAGTGATGTTGAATTATTGGATGTAGGTGGTGTGGACATCCAGCTAGATGGTTGTGCTGAGCAAAATAAGGGGGTTGTTGTTTACAAGATGTTGATTGTGTGAAGTAGTTTCAAGACTTAGATGATGGATGTGTTCAAGTTGAGCTCGATGATGTTCTTCCCTTCCTTGTTGATCTTTTTCTTGATGACATTGATGTGACCTTCTTGGATGAGGGTAATGAGAATGTTCCTAGATGATGCTAAGTCTTTGGAGATGGATCATGAGGGTGTCCAGCCAGATGAATGTGATGATGTGATGGGAGAGAGTTGTGGCATGCATGATGCAGAGAGTTTGAAAAAGACCCAAGACTTGGATGATGATTTGGATGCTGTAAAGAGTGGACATAATAATGTTCATGCAGATTTTGTTTTGGAGGAATGGTTTGAGAGTTCATGTATATGTTTTTGGTAATATGCCTATGCACAAGGTTCCTAGAGATGGTCTGAATGGACAGATATCTGATGATGATGGGGATGTTACCTAATGATGATGTTGAACCCTTGGATGTGAGTTATATGAGTATCCAGCTAGATGGCTATGATATGTTTGGTTATGACCTATGTGATACAAAGTATTTAAAGAAAACCCAAGGAGTGGATGCTATGAAGGGTGAGCAGAATGATGATGTTTATGCGGCTACTGCTTTATAGGGAAAAGAGTGATGTGGAAAAACTCATGCTTTAATGCTGAAAGATAGTCATCTTGTTTATGTGAATGTTTTCAATGGTGGTCTGGATAAGTAGCCTTGTGATGGCAAGGATGTGTTTGAGGAAGAGGAGAATGTTTTTCTTGTTGATACATATGCTTTTGGGAAGTGGGATGAATGCCAGATGGAGGCACACGGGCTTGGAAAAGGTTATGAGTCATATAGAGGGACCATGATGTTAATGGATGGAAGAACTAGACAGGAGGTCTGGTTGGACTGTGCCCTTTAATAGAAGCACAACATTGATGTTGTTTGCAGGTATTTGATCCAGGAGGTAGAGAAGGTTTAGTTAGAAGGCTATGGAGAGAGATGATATACCCATTTGATCCAGGTCGAAGTTGAATGAGATGCTGGATGGTGACTTTGTTGCTAAAGGAGTTGTATCAAAATGTTTTTTGGAGAGGTGTACAATTAGAATACAAGAATGATGTGAAACACTTAAAAGTGTTTCATGTGGGGGGTTGTGTAAAGCTTTTATAGCTTTATTAACATGATTAAGACTTAATTAACAAACATAAGACAAATGCTGATAGAAAGATTGAGTTGTTTGCATTGAGACAGGGGCCTTTCTTAAATAGAAGCCAAAAGGGTACAAGTGAAGAGACACATCCCTGGGAAGGGGTGTGGCTCTTGAGTCAACAGTTATGTCCTTTTTGGACTTAGGGGTGTGCCTTTTAATGAATAGACATGTCCTTTGATAGTGACCCATGTGTAAGGGTGTGACCCTTCACAAGTGTCCTTTCAGTTAATAAGGGATTAAGGAGTAATTGAGGAGAGATTAAGAGAGTTAGTCACAATCGTGACATTCCCTCCCACTTAAAATAAGACTCCGGCTAAGAAGAGATGGTTGTCTTTGACAGAATTCCCGAAGAAGTTCTGGATATTCCTGTAAGTCTTCATCACTTTGCCAAGTAGAGTCGGAATCATCAAGATCTCTCCATTTAACCAAAAATTCTGTAGTGAGTTTATGTCATGTTTCTTTCTGTCTGACATCAAGAATTATCTCTGGAATTAAGAGTATTTGTTCATCTTCGATTTCTGGAACATAATCCAAATGATCTAAAACTGGAGAATCACCGTCCACAAACTTCCTGAGCCAAGAAATGTGGAAAGTTGGATGAATTCTACCCCAAGAAGGTGGTATCTCCAACTTATAACTGAGAGATGAGTTCTTCTTAATACTACAAAAGGGTCCATAATATCTTTGGTGAAGCTTTGGGAAAACTGATTTCACTGTCTTGTATGATGAGGGGCAATATATAATAATACCAAGTCTCCTTCTTGAAATTCGATGTGACGACGACGCTTATTAGCTGTGCGTTAGTATTGCTCTTGGACGCTGATCATCTTATCCTTAATCTGTAATAGAATATCTTGCATTTCCTGAATGAGGTGGTCTGCTAAAGCCACTTTATGTTGAAGAACAAAGTTGGCAGGAATAAGGGGAGTATGGCCATAAGCTGCTTGAAAAGGTGTTATTCCAATAGCTAAATGATAAGAATTATTATAAGCAAATTCTACCAATGGTAGAATTTATTCCCATGAAGCTAATCGAGACTGAACATAATGTCGCAGCATTTCTTCCAGAATATGATTAACTCGTTCCGTTTGTCCATTTGTCTGAGGATGATAAGCAGAGCTAAAGAGTAAATTTGTACCAAGAGACTTGAATATCGAAGTCCAAAAATGTCCTGTAAACTTTGGATATCGATCCGAAACTATAGATTTTGGCAATCCATGAAGTTTGAAGATATATTGTATAAACAGTACTGCAATATCTAAAGCTTGGACTGCTTTCTTGCATTGCTTTCTTGCATGGGATGAAATGTGCCATTTTAGAAAATCTATCAACCACCACAAGAATCTGTGTATTGCCTTTAGAAGAACGTGGCAATGAAGTGATAAAATCCAAACTAATACTTTCCCAGCGTTCATTGGGAATTGGAAGTGGTTTAAGAAGACTAGCTGGAACTTGTCTACTAGCTTTCATACGTTGGCACGAGAGACATGCTGTAACAAACTTAATAACATCTTGCTTCATTTGAGGCCAATAGCATGTAGCTGTCAAAAGACGATAAGTCTTGTTGATGCCTGGGTGTGCGGCATAAGTGACCTCGTGATGTTCTTTGACATTGTCTTGTCGCATGATTGGGCACAATTGCATTAGTCTCATTGCTCTTCAAGAGCCGACTAGGTGGTCCGGAACCACGTAAGTGCTGGGTCTTAACCAGACACCGACAATGTGCTAGTATGTCTTCTCCTAAGCATGCTAGGCATCCTCTGCCAATACTCTTCGAACATGAGTATCATGAGGTACACAACTACGGTCCTAATAATATAATAAACCATCCACTATTGTATATGTTCCATAAATCTTTAAATCGGAAGGAGTTGCATTCTGAAATTGAGAATTTGAAATACATTTCCAAAATCACGATCTGTTGAATAACGGTCCTTGAAACTTTGAGGTACATCCATTTCAACTGTAGAAATAGCCAAGACCGAAGCTGACAGCATACGACTGAGGGCATCCGCAACCACATTGGTAAGACCAAGAACATACTCAATTGTCATATGAAAATTGGCTAAGAATTCGACCCAATGTGCTTGCCTAGCATTCATAACTAGCTGCGTGAATATATATTTCAAAGAATGATGATCTGTTTTCACCACTGAATCCGCACCAAGGAGATAATGTTTCCATGCACGATAGGCATGAACAATAGCTAAAAACTCCTTGTCATATATCGGGTATCTTCCTTGAATTGCAAAGTGCTTATGACTGTCAAACGCAATAGCACATCCTTGTTGCATTAAGACGGCACCAGTGGCAATATCAGAAGCATCCGTGTAAACATCAAAGGGGAGAGTAGGGTCTGGAATAGCCATGACAGGAGTTGTTGTCAAAGCTGTCTTTAAATTTTCAAAAGCTTCTATTGCAGCTTCAGTCCATTGGAATGCAGGAGCGGACTTTAAAAGTTCAGTGAGAGGAGCAGCTATTTCGAAAAATCGATGAACCTTTGTATGATAGAAGTTGGCAAGTCCCAAAAAAGAACGAACATCATGGATGTTTGTGGGAGTTGGCCAATTGACAATAACCTATATTTTCTTTGGATCCACGAAAATTCCATCTGCTGAAATAACATGTCCAAGGTATTCCAAGGATGTCTTGAAGAATTCACTTTTGCTTGGATTAATATAAAGAGCATTGTCTCGAAGCACCTGGAAAACGATCTTAAGATGCAGGGGCATTGGTTAACCCGAATGGCATGACCAGGTACTCGTAATGACCATATTTTGTGCGAAAAGCTGTCTTATATTCATCACCTTTGCGAATGCGAATTTGATGATATCCAGACTTAAGATCAATTTTGGAGAAGACCTTTGCATGGAGCAATTGATCAAACAATTCATCAATGCGTGAAAGAGGATACTTATTCTTGATAGTTAACTTATTAAGGGCACGATAGTCGATGCAAAGACGCATAGACTTATCCTTCTTTTTCACCAAAAGCACTGGAGCTCCAAAGGGCTTTTACTTGGTTGAATATGTCCTTTCTCCAAAAGTTCAATAAGTTGTCGCTGAATCTCCTGAGATTCCGTAAAAGAAACTCGATATGGAGCACGAGTAGGTGGAGCACTGCCAAGAAGAATATCAATAGTATGGTCGACTAGTCGACGAGGTGGGAGGACTACAGGAAGCTCTTGAGGAAAAAGATCCAAGTATGGAGCAAAGAAAGGTTGCCTGAGATACATCACCTTTGTATCTATGTCCTCGGGAGGGTCGTTGGCTGAATAGACCATTAAAAGTGCTAAGGAACAACCACTCTTGCGGACCCACCGTTTCACTGGAAGAGCTGAAAGGGTTGGTGTAGAAGGTTGGTCTCTAATTCCTTCGAGAGCCACAAGCAGACCATTTTGAGCAAATTGTATAGAATGGTTCTAGAAACTAATTAGGGGATCATATTGATACAACCATTCTTGACCAAGGATCATATCATAATGTGCCAAATTCATGACTTGGAAATCCAATTTGCCACTCACGATAGTGCTGAATTCGAAAGGAGAGGTGTTTGGCGATGGTGTTACACGAGGATGTAGAACCATCGGCAAGCTCTACTTCATAAACAACATTACTTGGGGAAGTCCGAATCTTTAATCTCTGAGTCAAGGTGGTTCCCACAAAATTATGAGAACACCCACTATCAATGAGCACCTGAATAGGGTGACTGGAAATAGAACCTTGAAGAACCAAAACCTGAGTAGACCGTTGAGGCAATGGTGAAGAGGCAGGTTGTGCTGTAGCAGTAGCGGTAATTACTAAAGCATGTGCAATAGCATGGTGATTAACTGCACGCTTTCCTTTGTCAGTAACTAGGGGTTTCTCCACAGAAGTGGGGGGTTCAGCATTAGAATTCTATTGATGGGTTGGTCTTTTGGGGCACTCAAACCAACGATGAGGTCCATTACAAATTGTGCACAATCCTGTCTTTTGTTGATCCCGTCGTCCAGAAGGAACAGTAGAAGGACGAGGATTGCGAGATTGGTCACGTCTTTGGTCCCATCCATGATCCGAACTGCGTGGTTGGAGGAGGAGTTAGAACGTCGGAACCGAAAAGAGGACGATCCTTCTGATCGGCAAGGTTGTTGAGAATTACTCCATTGGGGATTAGGCTGAGAGGTAGAAACGAGATCCATTGGCTTTCTGAAAGTCATTAGCTCGACTGGAAGAGGTCGGATTTTAAGAATTAATGTCTGCAACACGCTCGGCATATCGTATGGCATCGGCAAGATCGACAGGGTTATATTTTTGAACATCGGCACGCAGTGTGGGGTTAAGCCCTTCAACGAAGGCATGAAGTTCGTCCGCCCGTTGGGGACAAAGAATCAATCTCCAATATCAAGTTGGTGAACTGGGAGATATAAGAGGCCAAGGAACCAGTTTGGTCCAAATGGCGTAAGCGAGTACGGGCTTGGAAATCCACATTGGCAGGTATGAACTGCTTACGAAGGACCCGCTCGAATTTTTTCCACGTTGTAACCGTTTTTCCAGAGTGCTGTTGTCGTTGCCACCATAATAAAGCAGTGTCTTTGAGGAGGAATACTGCAAAAGTCACCTTTTTGGAGTCAAAAATGGTCATGGTTTCAAAGTATAAATGCAGTTTGTAGAGCCATTGGTCTAAGATGCGCTTATTGCGCTGACCACCATAAGAGTCAGGGGGTCTGTTTTGCTGAAACATCTGCTGCTGGTACGAAACTTATGTAGGAGTGGCGATCCGTGTGAAGCTGCTGGATCTGAGAGGCCAAGGATGCCATAGACTCCTGGAGTTGCTGTTGGAACTGCTGTTGGAGTTGCTACAAAGCTGATTGCCATTCCGGAGGGGCTGGTATGTCAACAGGTTCTGCCATGAGAGGAGATGTTGATGTAGAGGCTTCAGGGTGATGAGGCTGTTGAGATGACGCCGCTGGGCTCTAGTAAGAACCATCGGCTAGAGAGTGCGGCATCTGTAAATCCCGAGAGGAGAGACTACATACTGGTGAAGCGGCTATAGACCATCCAGTATAGTAAGGGCGGTCCTCTGGGGGACTGGGCTCGCACGAGAGTCTGCTACAATGTCCTCAGAATAGGTGCAATATTCATGAAAGATGATGCTACACTCGGGGAGGATAGCGCCCAGATAAGGATGATGCCTGAGTATAAAACAATAGTGATCCAGATCCTGTGCAGAAGTACGAACACGGATCACCCACATGCCGAATTCTCGGAGGTGAGAAGTCAATGTGGCTATCTGTATGCGGTAATGAGTGGGCTAGAAAAAGAGGGGCACACTCAATGGAACAGGGGCTGGGACTGGTGGAGAAACACGGGTAGGAGAGGGCACTATGGAGTGAGAGGGTGTATCCTATAAATGACTGAAGTTATAGGTTTCCTCTGCCATAAGCCGTCGGAGAAGAGGGTAGTGTGTGTCCACGTGATCCCGTAAAAAAAAGGTATTGGCCTCGGAGGAGTGAAGAGCCCACAAAAGAATGAAATGGCGGGTTGCTGATATGTTAATACTCCACGTTATGTGAAATGTGTATACCCAAGAAAATGGAAAAATCACACCTGAAGGAGGTTGCCATAATAAATAGTTTTGCTGGAGAAGAAGCACCAAGGTCGTAGCCGTCAAGCCACGGAAAACACAATCATAGACCGCAGGAGCCTAGCAAATGAAGAAGGCTGCTGAGAGGAAGGAAGGTGGCAGCAAGTTGGCGCGCAGAAGACCAAGGCAAGCGCCATTTCGTAGGAACCCGTAAGGTAAGTGTATGGATTTTTTTTTTTGAAAAGGCGTTGGTCGGCTGGCTGTTGTGTTCTCTTCTTTTTTTTTAAATGCGCTGATCGGCGGCTAGCCGTCGGGTTCTCCTTTTTTTTTGTGCGCGCTGGTCCGCTCTGGCGGGTTGCCCTTCGCTGGCGGTGGGCCGTTGGGGTGCTGGCTGCCGGCTGCTCACGTGGCTGGTGGAAGCCACGTGTGTAGAAGGCTTAAGTATAAGCCTTAAGTTATAAGGCTTTTTTTTTATTTTTTTGGTGTGAAACGTCACATTAAAAAAAACGTGAAGTCATGGCTGTAGAAAACAAAGGGTGGCGCCCCTTGCTTGGAGAGGTATTCAATCCAAACGGAGTGCGATCAGGACCTCCAGTAGGGTACAGGCAGCTTACAAGCACTAAGATGGAACCTTGATGTGAGTCTCTGCTTCCCACCATTTTTTTTCAGAAAATTGGGAAAAAATGCTAAATCAAGCAAAATTGGCAAAATCGAGTAAAATTAAATGGGAGATTCTCTCCTGCTCTTCCATTCAACACTTGCTACACCCAATTTATGGGTTTGGGCGGGTTGATTTTAGGGTTAGGGTTTGGACTGATTTTAGGGTTAGGGTTAGGGTTTGGGCATCTTCACAAGGTGGAAAAAAGTTTGCTCCTATACCACTGTAAAGCTTTTATAGCTTTATTAACATGATTAAGACTTAATTAACAAACATAAGACAAATGCTGATAGAAAGATTGAGTTGTTTGCATTGAGACAGGGGCCTTTCTTAAATAGAGGCCGAAAGGGTACAAGTGAAGAGACACATCCCTGGGAAGGGGTGTGGCTCTTGAGTCAACGGTTATGTCCTTTGGACTTAGAGGTGTGCCTTTTAATGAATAGACATGTCCTTTGATAGTGACCCGTGTGTAAGGGTGTGACCCTTCACAAGTGTCCTTTCAGTAATTAAGGAGAGATTAAGAGAGTTAGTCACAATCGTGACAGGTTGGGCAATATGTGAGAGGAGTTTGGTGATGCTTGCATGTTGGATTAGAGCCCCAGCAAAAATCCATGGTAGAAGTGAATATGAGAAGAAGTAGCTATAGGGAGCCTTTGAATCCCGATAGTCTGGTGTTTGATGTTGGTTGACTGAGTGCTTGTAGAGAGTGATGAAAATGAGCTATGGCTGATGATGTCCATTTTGATAATACATGATCATATGCATATGACACCCATATGGAAACCTGTTCACATGGCAACGTCTATTGGGGATATGAGTCTAAGAGAAGATGGCTACTATGAAGGATACTAGGATGCTCATGATGTAAAGATGTTGGGGGATATGAGAATGTATGTGAGGTAGTGTTAGGGATGTCCCATGATTGACCATGTACATAATGATGTTGCATTACCATGTATATCCAATGTCCATGTATAGGTGTTAGTCCACTTCACATCAGGAAGAGGAGTCCTCAGTCTCGGGGAAGAGCAAAAGGGAAGTGTTGGTTGAGAATGGAAGTTGGTGAAGTTTCTAATTTAGAGTGCATGCATCTCTGGAGGAGAGGGGAGGAAAAGCAACAAGTTTTTGCAAGAAGGAGAGCTTGGACCTTGGGGATGATCATCAAGCTAGAGCAGAGGTGAATTAGCCATAGGATATTGAATACATGGTGGAATTAGAAGTTCAGAGGAGATTAGAGACTGTGGGAGAAGGTGAAGAAGGGTTTGATCAATTGGGATCTTAGGATCAGAGGCCAGAGCAGCTAGGACTGAACATGTTAGGGGACAATTAGGATTTGTCTTGTCTGAGGACCTTTGACAGGATAGTTGTTGGAACTTGGCTTCCTCCTTAGGTTCAATTGTGGTTGAAGTTGGTCTTAGCTAAGTATTTGGGGCTTCTTGCTGGGAATTCATCATTAGATACTTCTTCTCTCATGTTAACATGAAATAATTCAAAGTCAGGTGTGTTAACAGCCACAGTATTCATCTTGTTCATGAAGGTACAGTCAACGAGAACATGTTTCAAAATCTGTATATAACAGAGAGTAGTTTGGATGTTCAAAGATGTGATGAGATGTGATGTGAATCAGATAGATGTGAATGGATGGATGGATGTGATGTAGTTGGCTAAAGTGTGGAGGCCTATACTCGACAAGATAACAAGGACAAAAGGGATGTGATCTTCTCAGAAGGAAATTGGGTATATCTCAAGATTATGAAGCAAACGTTGAAACAAGTGGGCAAGCGATGCCCGAAGTTATCATTTCGAAGCTTTGGATCTTTTCCCATTCTAAAGGAGATCAATGAGGTTTCTATGAAGCTAAAGCTATCTCCCAACTAGACCATGCATGATGTGTTCTATGTCAGTTGGTAGAAGCCCTATATATGACCTCCTCTCTCCATTGTCCACAATGAACATGAACCAGACATAGTGGACACAACTGAAGTATCTATGAAGCTAAAGCTACCTCCCAGTTGGACCATGCATGATGTGTTCCATGTCGGTTAGTTGAAACCCTATATATGACCTCCTCTCTCCATTGTCCATGATGAACAAGAACCATACATAATGGATAAAGCCAAAGTTATGGTTTCGAAACAGATTCTCTTGCATCACTTCAAGGACCTCGAAGATCGCACAGAGTTCGTGATAAAAGTTAATCAGAGGAGCTGTACAGGTGAACTATGCTTTGATGTCTCGTATCATTCGGAACAAAGAACCCACTTCCGTTAAGGAAGCTCTTTCCTAAGAGACTTGGAGGAAAGCCATGCAAGTGGAACTTGAAGCCATAGAGAAGAATAACAAGTGGGAGTTGGTTCCAAGGCCGTCAAAACGATTAGTCATTGGTGTCAAGTGGGTCTACAAGACCAAGTATAAGTCTGATGGATTGGTTGGCAAGCACAAGGCCAAACTTGTGGGCGAAGGGCTATGCTCAGCGGCCTGGCGTTGCCCTGTTGGCCTGTTTGTTTAGCTGCTCAAGTGGAGGTCCCATTTTCTTTTACTGGCCGACTTGTGTATGCTGGTCGATTGGATGTTTTCCAGTCATGGGCTTGTCTTGGGGTTGTCAGCATGTTTTAGATAGGGTCAACTGCAGCAGCCCATATATATAATGGCCCTTCCTCTCCCACATTGTTGTATCATTGTGTATCGGATCTTCAGTGTATATAGCAGAGTTTATACAGCTTCTCTCTCTCTCTGCTCTTCTGTGTTTTCTCTCTCACAACAGTTTGTCTCATTTCCGCTGTGCATTCCGACAGTATCCAGGGTTAGTCATATCATAGGTAGGCCAATGTTGACCACCCCATAAATGGACCAATCGATCATATCACCTGACTAGAATCATATTAGACTACAACACATACCTACAATGCAGCTTCCAAAACCATTTGAGATCATCTATGCGCCCAAACAAGCCCCACAACCCAAGGATAGATCTCCTTCTACCCAAGAGGGCGGCCAATCGACCCACACTAACGTCCATCCTACTTGGCATGATGCAAGTCTACTTAAGTTGTCTTCTAACCATCCGGCCAACATCCAATGTCTAAACTGGGGATTGACAGACCTAAGTGCTCAACACAATGATTTCTCGTCATACACGAGGCTTACAAAAAACAAAACAACCCATCACCCGCATACTGACAGTGTGACGAGGGGTGGAGCATGAATTCCAACAGCTTCTAGTGACGAAATTTATTTTATCAAGATTTTTGGTTTGGACATCGCTTCACATGTTTTTGTGTAGTATTGTAAATTCAAAGTGGCCCACATATACATGATGGGAGTATTGGTAGTGCAAGGAGATGGCACAAAAACGGCTGACTTTATTCCCTTGGTGATGGCATTACATGGTATATGCATGGCTTTACACAATGCATGAACTTGGCATACACACATGGACCAAATTCTACCAAATTACATGGGGCAAGTACTCTCAATGTCTCTCATCCTTGGTTTCTAACATAAAATTCCATTTTACACTGGCATCACTGTTGGGTACACCGGTTGGTGGGCATTCAGATTCATGTCTAGTCCGATATGGTCGAGGGTCGAACCAAGGCGGATCTTGGTCGTACAATCGAATTCTCTGCAGATCGTTTACGACTCAGCAGTCTGTCTGCAGGTCAAATTGTTCTATCAGGTTTGACCTCCTCCGGTGATACCCATTACGCCCTACCCTGCTCCATGACTCTTGATGTGCCCAGGTCAGTGTCTGCAGGTCGCTTGGTCATATATATTATTGAGTGGGCACTGATCTCAAGTCCTAGAGAGGCTCTGTTTTGGTGGGATTTTTCTCCTGTCCCTCCATCCACTGGTTTGTTAATTTTTACTCTTCATCCACATAACAATATGATCATCTGTCGATTATTCAAAACAATGGTCAACAGCACTTCAATCAAGATGCTTGGGGAGATTCACTTGCTTTTCATGAGTCCAAGCAGGTAAGCCCGTTCATTTAGTGTGACAACTTCACTCCTGGAAATGTTGGATCTGAAGCATTCATATTAATCTCCAATCTTACAATATGGAATCGTTCCTACTATTTAAAATACAAACAATCATTCCTTACCCTTATCTTTTTTCTTGCCATTTATTTTGTTCGTAAAGTCTGCTTTTCATACATAGCATCCGGATTCCTGGTATGAGGATTTAGCTTGAGCATGTCTTTCCATTTGCCCCCACTGCCATGCATCCGAGCAGATATGCCCCAGAGAGATTCACCCTTGCGTACCTTAACATTTCCAGAGGTTGGTGAAGACTTGGAGGTGAGCAATGGATGATGACTTCTAGTGTTCTTCGACATTCCATTGGCGATAAGCCACCGGGAACCTGTTTGTTGCTGCTTCTGGTTTCCCCAGCCTGTCTCCTTTTCCTCCTGAGATGCCTTCACACCAGCCATGTGCACACCAGTGACCTTGAATTGAGGCTTCTCTGGGTTGCCGTCGGCTTCTTCATCCTCACCATTTCCCTTCATGGAAACATTCCTTCCCACCTTTGGTTTGGGAGGTTTAATCAAGCGTTCCGCCTGAACAAATGCCATCATAGGCACACCGACTGCCTCATTATTCTTCAAGGGATCACGGAGCTGCACCAGCATGGCAATGGTCACTGTGTTTCCCATACAACCCAATCCTGCTCCCGTATTCCTTGAGCCCTGCCTTTTCCTTCTCTTCTCATCATCACCACCACCAGCAAGGGCAACGTCTTGGTGGATTGCGTGATGAGCAGCCATTATTGCCATTGTGTCCTCCTTAGTTTCTGATTCATCATATATCCCCGCATCTAGAAGCATCCATTCATCTAAGCTAATAGCCATGTCCATCAGGCCATTCTTACCACCACCACCAGAAGTTTCAGCTGAAGTTTTTGCTCCTTTCACCAAATGCACACCTGTTACACCTTTGATGGTTGCATTGCCAGCTGACAGATCCTTTCCACCAGGCTGACCTTCCAGTGAAAAAGCATTCAAGGCATAAGGAGCCTCATCTTCTACTATATCTGATTGGATTTTCAAACCATCCATTGCTAAAGCTTCAATCTGTTGCATTGCCATTGGAGCCAGGTCCTCCAGGGAGACAAAATCATCAATGGTATTCTGGGATGAATGCCCTGGCTTCCGATCATTCCAGCTTAGTTCATTCTTGCTGCCCAAAGGCCCTTCTAATGTCCTATGCCTGCCATCCCAGAAAATTAGAAAAATATTTAGCATTTGTAAAACTAATCAAATAAAGTGAGATACGAAAATACATTTATTTTTCTTATCTTTGCGCACTTAAAAGGGTGCTACTCTTACAAGTTAAAGAACAGAAAGACAGACTTCCAGATGGCACACATGAGTTGCACCTATGAGTCAAGTAGGATTAGACATGCTTAAATCACGTACTCTACTCAAAGACCACCATTACAACATCCAAGCATAAGGGACAGAAGTTATGCTGCCTCTTTGAAAAAAAGCATCATGACTCAATTAATCAGTAGATGTCAGACTGAGGCAGCTGAAGGTGAAGAGAGAGTCCATTTGCACCACCAATGTATGGGAAGGTCACTTGGACAGTTGACATAGAAGGGAAAATGTAGTGATGCACGCAAGTCTTCCCCTTTTCCCTAATTAATCTGATGGGATGCGTAACTGATTTCATTGATTCCTTCCAAAATGCAGGCTTCATGCCGTCAATGAGAAAAAAAAGGTCTGACTATGAGAACTTGTCTTGCACTATCTAAAGGGATAGCTGTACATGGGTTTTTTCCGAGGCAAAGACTTGAGAAAAACTTGGCAAGAGGAGCTTACGATCTTTCACACTATCCCAGGATATTGTCACATGCATCCTACTCCTAAAAATTAACAAAAGCATGTGGACATGAGTATGGACTAGGCTTGGGATCAAAAGGCCCTGATGTGAGGCCTATTAATAGGAGGGAAAGATGGTCACATAGTGCACAATATGATCGAATAATTTCTAAGTAGTGCATTAAGGAAGTGGATGTCACACCCAAGGCAGTTCGAATGACGAAGATTCATGCAAGTAGCCCAAGCAAGTGCTCAAAATGTAACTTCGGATAAGTGTAGGGTTGGGCCAAGTGATGGATCCCTGAGAATAAGTCTAAGGGGGGTCTTTTTAGGGGTGGAAATGGGTGAAAGGCTTTGCATAGCTTGGCATAACAAATGATTCTCACTTGTAAAAAGAGGCACTCTCTTCTTATTTTGTAACTCAACCATGGGAAATTCACCAAAAGAGCAGAGATTTCAGCTACAGAGCAGCCCACCATATCATATCTCGTAGTCCACAACCTTATAAAGTTCCACACTTAACATCCAACCTTCAGCAAGGTTGGATGAGGAAAGAAAGACAGCCACGTCAAGGGATATAGAGCAGGAAGCATCATCAAAAAGATAAAATTACCAATGATTTGTCCATACCCAGATTTTGATGCTGTCATTCCCTCAATAGCAACCTGCTCCACTGAGCGGCCTGTAATATCTTCCAAAGGCATAGCTGTCATGGCTTGAAGGGCCATGTTCTCTACTCCTATAGAAGCCATATTGCGAAGAATATCTACAGTTCCTGAACCCATTTCCATGGGTACCACCACTGGCTTGGATACTTGCATCACTAATTTTCCACTGCTTTTATTTGCTTGAAAATGTGAGGGATTCATAGACCTCAAAGAGCCTCCATCTTTCAAGGGGACAGCAACACCTAACCCGTCTCCTAATGGTGGGGGCTCCTGCTGTCTGAATGTGGGCTTGGGAGGTGAGCTCGCAAATGCCTTCTCATTTAAGCCCCATTCCTGCATCAGAGCTTCTGTTTCTGCATCTTCTAGCAACTTTGCTCGGGTCTTTCTCCTCATGTTTTGGGTAGTCCGCTGAAGTTCTGATTTTTCTGCTTCCATGATAGAGGTGAGGTCCTTGTCATCCTCATTGTCCCAGTTACCAGGCTCGTCTATTGTGTGAAAGGAATCTACTTCTTTGGAAGCTGAATCATGAGTTAGACTAGGTTCACCTTCTACATCTGCACAGCCGGAAGCTTCGTCAACAAAAACTCTGCCTAAATCCAATCCAAAGCTGCCTTGCATTAGAGCCTCTTGCTCAAATTGCTTTAACAACTGGGCACGTGGTGAATCTGGTTCAGTGTCAGAATTCCTACTCAGAGGGGTGTTCCCCAAATCCAACATATTGAGAAACTCTCCAGTGACAAGGTCAACCTCACTATCTATATTCTCATTGCCTCCTCTCTCTCCTTCAACTTCCTTTAGCATGTCATAGACATCAGCTTTCAACTCTGTGCCTGAGATCTTAGATTCTTCCTCATGGCTTGGAAAGAAAAGGGCATTTATGGCTTGCTTGTCAGCTGCATCCTCTTCATCACTGAGAGGATCACCTGCCACAGGCTCTAGTTCCACCTTTTCTTCCAAAGTTGGCTCCTGTGGCTGCTCCTTGGCACTGGTTCCTTGCAGGAGTGAATCAAGAGTTTGCATAACCATCCGATATGTAATTGCATCTTTCTCTTTCTTCTCACCTTCATCTACAGTCACAATTTTCTCAGTATCATCCTCATGGACCTCACTTTCAGCCACAGAAGACTCTATTACTTTAACTGCACTGGTTGGATCTAGTTCACCATCAAACACTTCCTTCACTGATTTCCCTTCACAATCCTCGTGAACCTCATGAACACTTTCCTTCAGACATTCCTCAACCACTTCTTCGACCACTTGTGGAGTAAGGTCATCCAGATCCTCCATTTCATCATCATCAATTTCTCTCTCCTTTACTTCATTGTTTGGAGGGTTTTCAACAGATTCATCCATCTCCATTCCTTGCTCAACCACCACAAACTCTGCCTCATCTTCGGAGGAGCCTTCATCTTCCTCACTTTTTGGATCCACATTTCTAGAGATGCTTTCAAGATCTACCTTTTCCACAGATTGTGATGGGGTCAGAGGAGCCAAACCCTTATCAATCTGAGAGAGAGTTTTCAACCTTGGTTCAAAGTTGGGAAACAGTGTGAATGCATCTTGGTAAGGTGCAGATGATTGCTCAAATTGTGAACGAAAGGCTGGGAAGCCTTGCACGTCCATTGTCCGTCCACCTCTTTTTTCAGGAGCTCCTGCTATTGGAGGGAGCACGTCCAAGTTGAGGTGCTCCATGGCAAAAAGAGTATCACGTTCATTACCCTGCTCTGAAACATTTAGTGAGTGGTTGAGATGTGCTCTTGCAGTGACAGTTCGAGGAGTCCCATGGGCGGAGTTTGGAAGACTGTATGAGGTGTGAAAAGATGATCGATGTGGGGCTGAATCTTGGAACCTTGAGCTGGAATTACCAGAGCTGGCTGAATCCTTGTCAAGAATCTCATAGTTGAAAGTGATCACAAGCTTCCCTCCCTTAGCCTTCCCTGACAGATCTAATACAGTTTCCCAGCTACTTCCATTCCCAAGTTGACCTTTTCTATCATTCATAAAATCGGCAAGCAGACGGCTGAGATCCAGTTGGTGTTTCCCAAAATCTAGTTCATTGATATCTGGGGCGATCACAGATACAATGAAGGCCTTGGCCATAAACTTCAGGGTATTTGAAGGCCCTTTGTTGCCATAAAGAGTACACTTCATACACA